>NW_027212504.1:300000-544769 GCF_947461875.1 Haliaeetus albicilla
ACCCTCATCGGTGCTCCGGGGTGGTACCAGTACCCGCAACCGGCGCTCCGGGGTAGTACCGGTACCACCACTCGGCACTCCGGGGTGGTACCAGTACCCCCACCCAGTACTACAGGGTACAACTGCTGTCCCTACGGGCGCGCGATGTTAGACTCGCCCTTACTACCTAACCCTCTGCGTTAGGCCCGGTGTCCCTTCCCGACGTTCCGGGATAGAACCTGTTCCCCCAACAGTACTATGGGGTTGTACCGGAAACCTTTGTGATGCGCCGGAGTTCACCTGTTGTCCCTACGGGCGCGCCCTGTTAGACCCGGCCTCCCTTCCGGAGCCCCCAGGGTAGGCCTGGTATCCCTACCTGGTGCACCTGCTTAAGCCTGGCGTCCCTTCCCGACGCTCCGGGGTAGTACCGGTACCCCCACTCGGTACTCCGTCGTAGTAACCGTAATCCTCATCGGTACTCCGGGGTGGTACCAGTACTCCCACCAGGTACTCCGGGGTAGCACCCGTAACCCTCATCGGTACTCCGGGGTGGTACCAGTACCCGCAACCGGCGCTCCGGGGTAGTACCGGTACCACCACTCGGCACTCCGGGGTGGTACCAGTACCCCCACCCAGTACTACAGGGTACAACTGCTGTCCCTACGGGCGCGCGATGTTAGACTCGCCCTTACTACCTAACCCTCTGCGTTAGGCCCGGTGTCCCTCCCCGACGTTCCGGGATAGAACCTGTTCCCCCAACAGTACTATGGGGTTGTACCGGAAACCTTTGTGATGCGCCGGAGTTCACCTGTTGTCCCTACGGGCGCGCCCTGTTAGACCCGGCCTCTCTTCCTGAGCCCCCAGGGTAGGCCTGGTATCCCTACCTGGTGCACCTGCTTAAGCCTGGCGTCCCTTCCCGACGCTCCGGGGTCGTACCGGTACCCCCACTCGGTACTCCGTCGTAGTACCCGCAATCCTCATCGGTACTCCGGGGTGGTACCAGTACTCCCACCAGGTACTCCGGGGTAGCACCCGTAACCCTCTACGGTACTCCGGGGTGGTACCAGTACCCGCAAACGGCGCTCCGGGGTAGTACCGGTACCACCACTCGGCACTCCGGGGTGGTACCAGTACCCCCACCCAGTACTACAGGGTACAACTGCTGTCCCTACGGGCGCGCGATGTTAGACTCGCCCTTACTACCTAACCCTCTGCGTTAGGCCCGGTGTCCCTCCCCGACGTTCCGGGATAGAACCTGTTCCCCCAACAGTACTATGGGGTTGTACCGGAAACCTTTGTGATGCGCCGGAGATCACCTCTTGTCCCTACGGGCGCACCCTGTTAGACCCGGCCTCCCTTCCTGAGCCCCCAGGGTAGGCCTGGTATCCCTACCTGGTGCACCTGCTTAAGCCTGGCGTCCCTTCCCGACGCTCCGGGGTAGTACCGGTACCCCCACTCGGTACTCCGTCGTAGTAACCGTAATCCTCCTCGGTACTCCGGGGTAGTACTGGTACCCCCAAACGGTACACCGTGGTAGTACCCGTAACCCTCATCGGTAATCCGGGGTGGTACCAGTACCCGCAACCGGCGCTCCGTGGTAGTACCGGTACCACCACTCGGCACTCCGGGGTGGTACCAGTACCCCCACCCAGTACTACAGGGTACAACTGCTGTCCCTACGGGCGCGCGATGTTAGACTCGCCTTTACTACCTAACCCTCTGCGTTAGGCCCGGTGTCCCTCCCCGACGTTCCGGGATAGAACCGGTTCCCCCAACAGTACTATGGGGTTGTACCGGAAACCTTTGTGATGCACCGGAGTTCACCTGTTGTCTTACGGTTGTGCCCTGTTAGACCCGGCCTCCCTTCCTGAGCCCCCAGGGTAGGCCTGGTATCCCTACCTGGTGCACCTGCTTAAGCCTGGCGTCCCTTCCCGACGCTCCGGGGTAGTACCGGTACCCCCACTCGGTACTCCGTGGTAGTACCCGTAACCCTCATCGGTACTCTGGGGTGGTGCCAGTACCCCCACCCAGTACTACAGGGTACAACTGCTGTCCCTACGGGCGGGCGGGGTTACACCCGACCTTTCTATCTCACCCACTACATTAGGCCCGGTGTCCCTCCCCGACGTTCCGGGATAGAACCTGTTCCCCCAACAGTACTATGGGGTTGTACCGGAAACCTTTGTGATGCGCCGGAGATCACCTCTTGTCCCTACGGGCGCGCCCTGTTAGACCCGGCCTCCCTTCCTGAGCCCCCAGGGTAGGCCTGGTATCCCTACCTCGTGCACCTGCTTAAGCCTGGCGTCCCTTCCCGACGCTCCGGGGTAGTACCGGTACCCCCACTCGGTACTCCGTCGTAGTAACCGTAATCCTCATCGGTACTCCGGGGTAGTACCGGTACCCCCAAACGGTACACCGTGGTAGTACCCGTAACCCTCATCGGTACTCCGGGGTGGTACCAGTACCCGCAACCGGTGCTCCGGGGTAGTACCGGTACCACCACTCGGCACTCCGGGGTGGTACCAGTACCCCCACCCAGTACTACAGGGTACAACTGCTGTCCCTACGGGCGCACGATGTTAGACTCGCCCTCACTACCTAACCCTCTGCGTTAGGCCCGGTGTCCCTTCCCGACGTTCCGGGATAGAACCTGTTCCCCCAACAGGACTATGGGGTTGTACCGGAAGCCTCTGTGATGCGCCGGAGTTCACCTGTTCTCCCTACAGGCACGCCCTTTAGACCCGGACTCCTTTCCTGAGCCCCCAGGGTAGGCCTGGTATCCCTACCTGGTGCACCTGCTTAAGCCTGGAGTCCCTTCCCGACGCTCCGGGGTAGTACCGGTACCCCCACTCGGTACTCCGTCGTAGTAACCGTAATCCTCATCGGTACTCCGGGGTAGTACCGGTACCCCCAAACGGTACACCGGGGTAGTACCCGTAACCCTCATCGGTACTCCGGGGTGGTACCAGTACCCGCAACCGGCGCTCCGGGGTAGTACCGGTACCACCACTCGGCACTCCGGGGTGGTACCAGTACCCCCACCCGGTACTACAGGGTACAACTGCTGTCCCTACGGGCGCGCGGGGATACACCCGACCTTTCTATCTCACCCACCACGTTAGGCCCGGTGTCCCTCCCCGACGTTCCGGGATAGAACCTGTTCCCCCAACAGTACTATGGGCTTGTACCGGAAACCTTTGTGATGCGCCGGAGTTCACCTGTTGTCCATACGGGCGCGCCCTGTTAGACCCGGCCTCCCTTCCTGAGCCCCCAGGGTAGGCCTGGTATCCCTACCTGGTGCACCTGCTTAAGCATGGCGTCCCTTCCCGACGCTCCGGGGTAGTACCGGTACCCCCACTCGCTACTCCGTCGTAGTAACCGTAATCCTCATCGGTACTCCGGGGTAGTACCGGTACCCCCAAACGGTACACCGTGGTAGTACCCGTAACCATCTATGATACGCCGGGGTGGTACCAGTACCCGCACCCACTACTATAGGGTACAACTGCTGTCCCTACGGGCGGGCGGGGTTACACCCGACCTTTCTATCTCACCCACCACGTTAGGCCCAGTGTCCCTACCCGACGTTCCGGGATAGAACCTGTTTCCCCAACAGTACTATGGGGTTGTACCGGAAACCTTTGTGATGCGCCGGAGTTCACCTGTTGTCCCCATGGGCGCGCCCTGTTAGACACGGCCTCCCTTTCTGAGCCCCCAAGGTAGTCCTGGTATCCCTACCTGGTGCACCTGCTTAAGCCTGGCGTCCCTTCCCGACGCTTTGGGTAGTACCGGTACCCCCACTCGGTACTCCGTCGTAGTAACCGTAATCCTCCTCGGTACTTCGGTGTATTACCGGTATCCCCAAACGGTACACCGTAGTAGTACCCGTAACCCTCATCGGTAATCCGGGGTGGTACCAGTACCCGCAACCGGCGCTCCGGGGTAGTACCGGTACCACCACTCGGCACTCCGGGGTGGTACCAGTACCCCCACCCAGTACTACAGGGTACAACTGCTGTCCCTACGGGCGCGCGATGTTAGACTCGCCCTTACTACCTAACCCTCTGCGTTAGGCCCGGTGTCCCTTCCCGACGTTCCGGGATAGAACCTGTTCCCCCAACAGTACTATGGGGTTGTACCGGAAACCTTTGTGATGCGCCGGAGTTCACCTGTTGTCCCTACGGGCGCGCCCTGTTACACACGGCCTCCCTTCCTGAGCCCCCAGGGTAGGCCTGGTATCCCTACCTGGAGGACCTGCTTAAGCCTGGCGTCCCTTCCCGACGCTCCGGGGTCGTACCGGTACCCCCACCTGGTGCTCCTGGGTGGTACCTGTAACCCTCTACGGTACTCCGGGGTGGTAACAGTACTCCCACCCGGTACTACAGGTAGTACCCTTAACCCTCATCGGTACTCCGGGGTGGTACCAGTACCCGCAACCGGCGCTCCGGGGTAGTACCGGTACCACCACTCGGCACTCCGGGGTGGTACCAGTACCCCCACCCAGTACTACAGGGTACAACTGCGGTCCCTACGGGCGCGCGGGGTTACACCCGACCTTTCTATCTCACCCACCACGTTAGGCCCGGTGTCCCTACCCGACGTTCCGGGATAGAACCTGTTCCCCCAACAGTACTATGGGGTTGTACCGGAAACCTTTGTGATGCGCCGGAGTTCACCTGTTGTCCCTACGGGCGCGCCCTGTTAGACCCGGCCTCCCTTCCTGAGCCCCCAGGGTAGGCCTGGTATCCCTACCTGGTGCACCTGCTTAAGCCTGGCGTCCCTTCCCGACGCTCCGGGGTAGTACCGGTACCCCCACTCGGTACTCCGTCGTAGTAACCGTAATCCTCCTCGGTACTCCGGGGTAGTACTGGTACCCCCAAACGGTACACCGTAGTAGTACCCGTAACCCTCATCGGTGCTCCGGGGTGGTACCAGTACCCGCAACCGGCGCTCCGGGGTAGTACCGGTACCACCACTCGGCACTCCGGGGTGGTACCAGTACCCCCACCCAGTACTACAGGGTACAACTGCTGTCCCTACGGGCGCGCGATGTTAGACTCGCCCTTACTACCTAACCCTCTGCGTTAGGCCCGGTGTCCCTTCCCGACGTTCCGGGATAGAACCTGTTCCCCCAACAGTACTATGGGGTTGTACCGGAAACCTTTGTGATGCGCCGGAGTTCACCTGTTGTCCCTACGGGCGCGCCCTGTTAGACCCGGCCTCCCTTCCGGAGCCCCCAGGGTAGGCCTGGTATCCCTACCTGGTGCACCTGCTTAAGCCTGGCGTCCCTTCCCGACGCTCCGGGGTAGTACCGGTACCCCCACTCGGTACTCCGTCGTAGTAACCGTAATCCTCATCGGTACTCCGGGGTGGTACCAGTACTCCCACCAGGTACTCCGGGGTAGCACCCGTAACCCTCATCGGTACTCCGGGGTGGTACCAGTACCCGCAACCGGCGCTCCGGGGTAGTACCGGTACCACCACTCGGCACTCCGGGGTGGTACCAGTACCCCCACCCAGTACTACAGGGTACAACTGCTGTCCCTACGGGCGCGCGATGTTAGACTCGCCCTTACTACCTAACCCTCTGCGTTAGGCCCGGTGTCCCTCCCCGACGTTCCGGGATAGAACCTGTTCCCCCAACAGTACTATGGGGTTGTACCGGAAACCTTTGTGATGCGCCGGAGTTCACCTGTTGTCCCTACGGGCGCGCCCTGTTAGACCCGGCCTCTCTTCCTGAGCCCCCAGGGTAGGCCTGGTATCCCTACCTGGTGCACCTGCTTAAGCCTGGCGTCCCTTCCCGACGCTCCGGGGTCGTACCGGTACCCCCACTCGGTACTCCGTCGTAGTACCCGCAATCCTCATCGGTACTCCGGGGTGGTACCAGTACTCCCACCAGGTACTCCGGGGTAGCACCCGTAACCCTCATCGGTACTCCGGGGTGGTACCAGTACCCGCAAACGGCGCTCCGGGGTAGTACCGGTACCACCACTCGGCACTCCGGGGTGGTACCAGTACCCCCACCCAGTACTACAGGGTACAACTGCTGTCCCTACGGGCGCGCGATGTTAGACTCGCCCTTACTACCTAACCCTCTGCGTTAGGCCCGGTGTCCCTCCCCGACGTTCCGGGATAGAACCTGTTCCCCCAACAGTACTATGGGGTTGTACCGGAAACCTTTGTGATGCGCCGGAGATCACCTCTTGTCCCTACGGGCGCACCCTGTTAGACCCGGCCTCCCTTCCTGAGCCCCCAGGGTAGGCCTGGTATCCCTACCTGGTGCACCTGCTTAAGCCTGGCGTCCCTTCCCGACGCTCCGGGGTAGTACCGGTACCCCCACTCGGTACTCCGTCGTAGTAACCGTAATCCTCATCGGTACTCCGGGGTAGTACTGGTACCCCCAAACGGTACACCGTGGTAGTACCCGTAACCCTCATCGGTAATCCGGGGTGGTACCAGTACCCGCAACCGGCGCTCCGTGGTAGTACCGGTACCACCACTCGGCACTCCGGGGTGGTACCAGTACCCCCACCCAGTACTACAGGGTACAACTGCTGTCCCTACGGGCGCGCGATGTTAGACTCGCCTTTACTACCTAACCCTCTGCGTTAGGCCCGGTGTCCCTCCCCGACGTTCCGGGATAGAACCTGTTCCCCCAACAGTACTATGGGGTTGTACCGGAAACCTTTGTGATGCGCCGGAGTTCACCTCTTGTCCCTACGGGCGCGCCCTGTTAGACCCGTCCTCCCTTCCTGAGCCCCCAGGGTAGGCCTGGTATCCCTACCTGGTGCACCTGCTTAAGCCTGGCGTCCCTTCCCGACGCTCCGGGGTCGTACCGGTACCCCCACTCGGTACTCCGTGGTAGTACCCGTAACCCTCATCGGTACTCTGGGGTGGTACCAGTACTCCCACCAGGTACTCCGGGGTAGCACCCGTAACCCTCATCGGTACTCCGGGGTGGTACCAGTAGCCCCACCCAGTACTACAGGGTACAACTGCTGTCCCTACGGGCGCGCGGGGTTACACCCGACCTTTCTATCTCACCCACCACGTTAGGCCCGGTGTCCCTACCCGACGTTCCGGGATAGAACCTGTTCCCCCAACAGTACTATGGGGTTGTACCGGAAACCTTTGTGATGCGCCGGAGTTCACCTCTTGTCCCTACGGGCGCGCCCTGTTAGACCCGGCCTCTCTTCCTGAGCCCCCAGGGTAGGCCTGGTATCCCTACCTGGTGCACCTGCTTAAGCCTGGCGTCCCTTCCCGACGCTCCGGGGTAGTACCGGTACCCCCACTCAGTACTCCATCGTAGTAACCGTAATCCTCATCGGTACTCCGGGGTAGTACCCGTAACCCCCAAACGGTACACCGTAGTAGTACCCGTAACCCTCATCGGTACTCCGGGGTGGTACCAGTACCCGCAACCGGCGCTCCGGGGTAGTACCGGTACCACCACTCGGCACTCCGGGGTGGTACCAGTACCCCCACCCAGTACTACAGGGAACAACTGCTGTCCCTACGGGCGCGCGGGGATACACCCGACCTTTCTATCTCACCCACCACGTTAGGCCCGGTGTCCCTACCCGACGTTCCGGGATAGAACCTGTTCCCCCAACAGTACTATGGGGTTGTACCGGAAACCTTTGTGATGCGCCGGAGTTCACCTGTTGTCCCCATGGGCGCGCCCTGTTAGACACGGCCTCCCTTTCTGAGCCCCCAAGGTAGGCCTGGTATCCCTACCTGGTGCACCTGCTTAAGCCTGGCGTCCCTTCCCGACGCTTTGGGTAGTACCGGTACCCCCACTCGGTACTCCGTCGTAGTAACCGTAATCCTCCTCGGTACTTCGGGGTATTACCGGTATCCCCAAACGGTACACCGTTATAGTACCCGTAACCCTCATCGGTAATCCGGGGTGGTACCAGTACCCGCAACCGGCGCTCCAGGGTAGTACCGGTACCACCACTCGGCACTCCAGGGTGGTACCAGTACCCCCACCCAGTACTACAGGGTACAACTGCTGTCCCTACGGGCGCGCGATGTTAGACTCGCCCTTACTACCTAACCCTCTGCGTTAGGCCCGGTGTCCCTTCCCGACGTTCCGGGATAGAACCTGTTCCCCCAACAGCACTATGGGGTTGTACCGGAAACCTTTGTGATGCGCCGGAGTTCACCTGTTGTCCCTACGGGCGCGCCCTGTTAGACCCGTCCTCCCTTCCTGAGCCCCCAGGGTAGGCCTGGTATCCCTACCTGGTGCACCTGCTTAAGCCTGGCGTCCCTTCCCGACGCTCCGGGGTAGTACCGGTACCCCCACTCGGTACTCCGTCGTAGTAACCGTAATCCTCCTCGGTACTCCGGGGTAGTACTGGTACCCCCAAACGGTACACCGTAGTAGTACCCGTAACCCTCATCGGTGCTCCGGGGTGGTACCAGTACCCGCAACCGGCGCTCCGGGGTAGTACCGGTACCACCACTCGGCACTCCGGGGTGGTACCAGTACCCCCACCCAGTACTACAGGGTACAACTGCTGTCCCTACGGGCGCGCGATGTTAGACTCGCCCTTACTACCTAACCCTCTGCGTTAGGCCCGGTGTCCCTTCCCGACGTTCCGGGATAGAACCTGTTCCCCCAACAGTACTATGGGGTTGTAACGGAAACCTTTGTGATGCGCCGGAGTTCACCTGTTGTCCCTACGGGCGCGCCCTGTTAGACCCGGCCTCCCTTCCGGAGCCCCCAGGGTAGGCCTGGTATCCCTACCTGGTGCACCTGCTTAAGCCTGGCGTCCCTTCCCGACGCTCCGGGGTAGTACCGGTACCCCCACATGGTGCTCCTGGGTGGTACCTGTAACCCTCTACGGTACTCCGGGGTGGTAACAGTACTCCCACCCGGTACTACAGGTAGTACCCTTAACCCTCATCGGTACTCCGGGGTGGTACCAGTACCCGCAACCGGCGCTCCGGGGTAGTACCGGTACCACCACTCGGCACTCCGGGGTGGTACCAGTACCCCCACCCAGTACTACAGGGTACAACTGCGGTCCCTACGGGCGCGCGGGGTTACACCCGACCTTTCTATCTCACCCACCACGTTAGGCCCGGTGTCCCTCCCCGACGTTCCGGGATAGAACCTGTTCCCCCAACAGTACTATGGGCTTGTACCGGAAACCTTTGTGATGCGCCGGAGATCACCTCTTGTCCATACGGGCGCGCCCTGTTAGACCCGGCCTCCCTTCCTGAGCCCCCAGGGTAGGCCTGGTATCCCTACCTGGTGCACCTGCTTAAGCCTGGCGTCCCTTCCCGACGCTCCGGGGTCGTACCGGTACCCCCACTCGCTACTCCGTCGTAGTAACCGTAATCCTCATGGGTACTCCGGGGTAGTACCGGTACCCCCAAACGGTACACCGTAGTAGCACCCGTAACACTCATCGGTAATCCGGGGTGGTACCAGTACCCGCAACCGGCGCTCCGGGGTAGTACCGGTACCACCACTCGGCACTCCGGGGTGGTAACAGTACCCCCACCCACTACTACAGGGTACAACTGCTGTCCCTACGGGCGCACGGGGTTACACCCGACCTTTCTATCTCACCCACCACGTTAGGCCCGGTGTCCCTACCCGACGTTCCGGGATAGAACCTGTTACCCCAACAGTACTATGGGCTTGTACCGGAAACCTTTGTGATGCGCCGGAGTTCACCTCTTGTCCCTACGGGCGCGCCCTGTTAGACCCGGCCTCCCTTCCTGAGCCCCCAGGGTAGGCCTGGTATCCCTACCTGGTGCACCTGCTTAAGCCTGGCGTCCCTTCCCGACGCTCCGGGGTCGTACCGGTACCCCCACTCGGTACTCCATCGTAGTAACCGTAATCCTCATCGGTACTCCGGGGTAGTACCCGTAACCCCCAAACGGTACACCGTGGTAGTACCCGTAACCCTCATCGGTAATCCGGGGTGGTACCAGTACCCGCAACCGGCGCTCCGGGGTAGTACCGGTACCACCACTCGGCACTCCGGGGTGGTACCAGTACCCCCACCCAGTACTACAGGGTACAACTGCTGTCCCTACGGGCGCGCGATGTTAGACTCGCCCTCACTACCTAACCCTCTGCGTTAGGCCCGGTGTCCCTTCCCGACGTTCCGGGATAGAACCTGTTCCCCCAACAGTACTATGGGGTTGTACCGGAAACCTTTGTGATGCGCCGGAGTTCACCTGTTGTCTTACGGTTGCGCCCTGTTAGACCCGGCCTCCCTTCCTGAGCCCCCAGGGTAGGCCTGGTATCCCTACCTGGTGCACCTGCTTAAGCCTGGCGTCCCTTCCCGACGCTCCGGGGTAGTACCGGTACCCCCACTCGGTACTCCGTCGTAGTAACCGTAATCCTCATCGGTACTCCGGGGTAGTACCGGTACCCCCAAACGGTACACCGTTATAGTACCCGTAACCCTCATCGGTACTCCGGGGTGGTACCAGTACCCGCAACCGGCGCTCCGGGGTAGTACCGGTACCACGACTCGGCACTCCGGGGTGGTACCAGTACCCCCACCCAGTACTACAGGGTACAACTGCTGTCCCTATGGGCGCGCGATGTTAGACTCGCCCTTACTACCTAACCCTCTGCGTTAGGCCCGGTGTCCCTCCCCGACGTTCCGGGATAGAACCTGTTCCCCCAACAGTACTATGGGCTTGCACCGGAAACCTTTCTGATGCGCCGGAGATCACCTCTTGTCCCTACGGGCGCGCCCTGTTAGACCCGGCCTCCCTTCCTGAGCCCCCAGGGTAGGCCTGGTATCCCTACCTGGTGCACCTGCTTAAGCCTGGCGTCCCTTCCCGACGCTCCGGGGTAGTACCGGTACCCCCACTCGCTGCTCCGTCGTAGTAACCGTAATCCTCATGGGTACTCCGGGGTAGTACCGGTACCCCCAAACGGTACACTGTAGTAGCACCCGTAACCCTCATCGGTAATCCGGGGTGGTACCAGTACCCGCAACCAGCGCTCCGGGGTAGTACCGGTACCACCACTCGGCACTCCGGGGTGGTACCAGTACCCCCACCCACTACTACAGGGTACAACTGCTGTCCCTACGGGCGCACGGGGTTACACCCGACCTTTCTATCTCACCCACCACGTTAGGCCCGGTGTCCCTACCCGACGTTCCGGGATAGAACCTGTTCCCCCAACAGTACTATGGGCTTGTACCGGAAACCTTTGTGATGCGCCGGAGTTCACCTCTTGTCCCTACGGGCGCGCCCTGTTAGACCCGGCCTCCCTTCCTGAGCCCCCAGGGTAGGCCTGGTATCCCTACCTGGTGCACCTGCTTAAGCCTGGCGTCCCTTCCCGACGCTCCGGGGTAATACCGGTACCCCCACTCGCTACTCCGTCGTAGTAACCGTAATCCTCATGGGTACTCCGGGGTAGTACCCGTAACCCCCAAACGGTACACCGTGGTAGTACCCGTAACCCTCATCGGTACTCCGGGGTGGTACCAGTACCCGCAACCGGCGCTCCGGGGTAGTACCGGTACCACCACTCGGCACTCCAGGGTGGTACTAGTACCCCCACCCAGTACTACAGGGTACAACTGCTGTCCCTACGGGCGCACGGGGATACACCCGACCTTTCTATCTCACCCACCACGTTAGGCCCGGTGTCCCTCCCCGACGTTCCGGGATAGAACCGGTTCCCCCAACAGTACTATGGGGTTGTACCGGAAACCTTTGTGATGCACCGGAGTTCACCTGTTGTCTTACGGTTGTGCCCTGTTAGACCCGGCCTCCCTTCCTGAGCCCCCAGGGTAGGCCTGGTATCCCTACCTGGTGCACCTGCTTAAGCCTGGCGTCCCTTCCCGACGCTCCGGGGTAGTACCGGTACCCCCACTCGGTACTCCGTCGTAGTAACTGTAATCCTCATCGGTACTCCGGGGTAGTACCGGTACCCCCAAACGGTACACCGTTATAGTACCCGTAACCCTCATCGGTACTCCGGGGTGGTACCAGTACCCGCAACCGGCGCTCCGGGGTAGTACTGGTACCACCACTCGGCACTCCGGGGTGGTACCAGTACCCCCACCCAGTACTACAGGGTACAACTGCTGTCCCTATGGGCGCGCGATGTTAGACTCGCCCTTACTACCTAACCCTCTGCGTTAGGCCCGGTGTCCCTCCCCGACGTTCCGGGATAGAACCTGTTCCCCCAACAGTACTATGGGGTTGTACCGGAAACCTTTGTGATGCGCCGGAGTTCACCTGTTGTCCCTACGGGCGCGCCCTGTTAGACCCGGCCTCCCTTCCTGAGCCCCCAGGGTAGGCCTGATATCCCTACCTGGTGCACCTGCTTAAGCCTGGCGTCCCTTCCCGACGCTCCGGGGTAGTACCGGTACCCCCACTCGGTACTCCGTCGTAGTAACCGTAATCCTCATCGGTACTCCGGGGTAGTACCGGTACCCCCAAACGGTACACCGTGGTAGTACCCGTAACCCTCATCGGTACTCCGGGGTGGTACCAGTACCCGCAACCGGCGCTCCGGGGTAGTACCGGTACCACCACTCGGCACTCCGGGGTGGTACCAGTACCCCCACCCAGTACTACAGGGTACAACTGCTGTCCCTACGGGCGCACGGGGATACACCCGACCTTTCTATCTCACCCACCACGTTAGGCCCGGTGTCCCTACCCGACGTTCCGGGATAGAACCTGTTCCCCCAACAGTACTATGGGGTTGTACCGGAAACCTTTGTGATGCACCGGAGTTCACCTGTTGTCCCTACGGGCGTGCACTGTTAGACCCGGCCTCCCTTCCTGAGCCCCCAGGGTAGGCCTGCTATCCCTACCTGGTGCACCTGCTTAAGCCTGGCGTCCCTTCCCGACGCTCCGGGGTCGTACTGGTACCCCCACTCGGTACTCCGTCGTAGTACCCGCAATCCTCATCGGTACTCCGGGGTGGTACCAGTACCCCCACTCGGTACTCCGTGGTAGTACCCGTAACCCTCATCGGTACTCCGGGGTGGTACCAGTACTCCCACCAGGTACTCCGGGGTAGCACCCGTAACCCTCATCGGTACTCCGGGGTGGTACCAGTACCCCCACCCAGTACTACAGGGTACAACTGCTGTCCCTACGGGCGCGCGGGGTTACACCCGACCTTTCTATCTCACCCACCACGTTAGGCCCGGTGTCCCTACCCGACGTTCCGGGATAGAACCTGTTCCCCCAACAGTACTATGGGGTCGTACCGGAAACCTTTGTGATGCGCCGGAGTTCACCTCTTGTCCCTACGGGCGCGCCCTGTTAGACCCGTCCTCCCTTCCTGAGCCCCCAGGGTAGGCCTGGTATCCCTACCTGGTGCACCTGCTTAAGCCTGGCGTCCCTTCCCGACGCTCCGGGGTAGTACCGGTACCCCCACTCGGTACTCCGTCGTAGTAACCGTAATCCTCCTCGGTACTCCGGGGTAGTACCCGTAACCCCCAAACGGTACACCGTAGTAGTACCCGTAACCCTCATCGGTACTCCGGGGTGGTACCAGTACCCGCAACCGGCGCTCCGGGGTAGTACCGGTACCACCACTCGGCACTCCGGGGTGGTACCAGTACCCCCACCCAGTACTACAGGGTACAACTGCTGTCCCTACGGGCGCGCGATGTTAGACTCGCCCTCACTACCTAACCCTCTGCGTTAGGCCCGGTGTCCCTTCCCGACGTTCCGGGATAGAACCTGTTCCCCCAACAGGACTATGGGGTTGTACCGGAAGCCTCTGTGATGCGCCGGAGTTCACCTGTTCTCCCTACAGGCACGCCCTTTAGACCCGGACTCCTTTCCTGAGCCCCCAGGGTAGGCCTGGTATCCCTACCTGGTGCACCTGCTTAAGCCTGGAGTCCCTTCCCGACGCTCCGGGGTAGTACCGGTACCCCCACTCGGTACTCTGTGGTAGTACCCGTAACCCTCTATAGTACTCTGGGGTGGTACCAGTACTCCCACCATGTACTCCGTGGTAGTACCCGTAACCCTCATCGGTACTCCGGGGTGGTACCAGTACCCGCAACCGGCGCTCCGGGGTAGTACCGGTACCACCACTCGGCACTCCGGGGTGGTACCAGTACCCCCACCCAGTACTACTACGGGGTACAACTGCTGTCCCTACGGGCGCACGGGGATACACCCGACCTTTCTATCTCACCCACCACGTTAGGCCCGGTGTCCCTACCCGACGTTCCGGGATAGAACCTGTTCCCCCAACAGTACTATGGGGTTGTACCGGAAACCTTTGTGATGCGCCGGAGTTCACCTCTTGTCCCTACGGGTGCGCCCTTTAGACCCGGCCTCCCTTCCTGAGCCCCCAGGGTAGGCCTGGTATCCCTACCTGGTGCACCTGCTTAAGCCTGGCGTCCCTTCCCGACGCTCCGGGGTAGTACCGGTACCCCCACTCGGTACTCCGTCGTAGTAACTGTAATCCTCATCGGTACTCCGGGGTAGTACCGGTACCCCCAAACGGTACACCGTTATAGTACCCGTAACCCTCATCGGTAATCCGGGGTGGTACCAGTACCCGCAACCGGCGCTCCGGGGTAGTACCGGTACCACCACTCGGCACTCCGGGGTGGTACCAGTACCCCCACCCAGTACTACAGGGTACAACTGCTGTCCCTATGGGCGCGCGATGTTAGACTCGCCCTTACTACCTAACCCTCTGCGTTAGGCCCGGTGTCCCTCCCCGACGTTCCGGGATAGAACCTGTTCCCCCAACAGTACTATGGGCTTGCACCGGAAACCTTTCTGATGCGCCGGAGATCACCTGTTGTCCCTACGGGCGCGCCCTGTTAGACCCGGCCTCCCTTCCTGAGCCCCCAGGGTAGGCCTGGTATCCCTACCTGGTGCACCTGCTTAAGCCTGGCGTCCCTTCCCGACGCTCCGGGGTAGTACCGGTACCCCCACTCGCTACTCCGTCGTAGTAACCGTAATCCTCATGGGTACTCCGGGGTAGTACCGGTACCCCCAAACGGTACACCATAGTAGCACCCGTAACCCTCATCGGTAATCCGGGGTGGTACCAGTACCCGCAACCAGCGCTCCGGGGTAGTACCGGTACCACCACTCGGCACTCCGGGGTGGTACCAGTACCCCCACCCACTACTACGGGGTACAACTGCTGTCCCTACGGGTGCACGGGGTTACACCCGACCTTTCTATCTCACCCACCACGTTAGGCCCGGTGTCCCTCCCCGACGTTCCGGGATAGAACCTGTTCCCCCAACAGTACTATGGGCTTGCACCGGAAACGTTTCTGATGCGCCGGAGATCACCTCTTGTCCCTACGGGCGCGCCCTGTTAGACCCGGCCTCCCTTCCGGAGCCCCCAGGGTAGGCCTGGTATCCCTACCTGGTGCACCTGCTTAAGCCTGGCGTCCCTTCCCGACGCTCCGGGGTAGTACCGGTACCCCCACTCGCTACTCCGTCGTAGTAACCGTAATCCTCATCGGTACTCCGGGGTAGTACCCGTAACCCCCAAACGGTACACCGTGGTAGTACCCGTAACCCTCATCGGTACTCCGGGGTGGTACCAGTACCCGCAACCGGCGCTCCGGGGTAGTACCGGTACCACCACTCGGCACTCCGGGGTGGTACCAGTACCCCCACCCAGTACTACAGGGTACAACTGCTGTCCCTACGGGCGCACGGGGATACACCCGACCTTTCTATCTCACCCACCACGTTAGGCCCGGTGTCCCTACCCGACGTTCCGGGATAGAACCTGTTCCCCCAACAGTACTATGGGGTTGTACCGGAAACCTTTGTGATGCGCCGGAGTTCACCTCTTGTCCCTACGGGTGCGCCCTTTAGACCCGGCCTCCCTTCCTGAGCCCCCAGGGTAGGCCTGGTATCCCTACCTGGTGCACCTGCTTAAGCCTGGCGTCCCTTCCCGACGCTCCGGGGTAGTACCGGTACCCCCACTCGGTACTCCGTCGTAGTAACTGTAATCCTCATCGGTACTCCGGGGTAGTACCGGTACCCCCAAACGGTACACCGTGGTAGTACCCGTAACCCTCATCGGTACTCCGGGGTGGTACCAGTACCCACAACCGGCGCTCCGGGGTAGTACCGGTACCACCACTCGGCACTCCGGGGTGGTACCAGTACCCCCACCCAGTACTACAGGGTACAACTGCTGTCCCTATGGGCGCGCGATGTTAGACTCGCCCTTACTACCTAACCCTCTGCGTTAGGCCCGGTGTCCCTCCCCGACGTTCCGGGATAGAACCTGTTCCCCCAACAGTACTATGGGCTTGCACCGGAAACCTTTCTGATGCGCCGGAGATCACCTCTTGTCCCTACGGGCGCGCCCTGTTAGACCCGGCCTCCCTTCCTGAGCCCCCAGGGTAGGCCTGGTATCCCTACCTGGTGCACCTGCTTAAGCCTGGCGTCCCTTCCCGACGCTCCGGGGTAGTACCGGTACCCCCACTCGCTACTCCGTCGTAGTAACTGTAATCCTCATGGGTACTCCGGGGTAGTACCGGTACCCCCAAACGGTACACCATAGTAGCACCCGTAACCCTCATCGGTAATCCGGGGTGGTACCAGTACCCGCAACCAGCGCTCCGGGGTAGTACCGGTACCACCACTCGGCACTCCGGGGTGGTACCAGTACCCCCACCCAGTACTACAGGGTACAACTGCTGTCCCTACGGGTGCACGGGGTTACACCCGACCTTTATATCTCACCCACCACGTTAGGCCCGGTGTCCCTACCCGACGTTCCGGGATAGAACCTGTTCCCCCAACAGTACTATGGGGTTGTACCGGAAACCTTTGTGATGCGCCGGAGTTCACCTCTTGTCCCTACGGGCGCGCCCTGTTAGACCCGGCCTCCCTTCCTGAGCCCCCAGGGTAGGCCTGGTATCCCTACCTGGTGCACCTGCTTAAGCCTGGCGTCCCTTCCCGACGCTCCGGGGTAGTACCGGTACCCCCACTCGCTACTCCGTCGTAGTAACCGTAATCCTCATGGGTACTCCGGGGTAGTACCCGTAACCCCCAAACGGTACACCGTGGTAGTACCCGTAACCCTCATCGGTAATCCGGGGTGGTACCAGTACCCGCAACCGGCGCTCCGGGGTAGTACCGGTACCACCACTCGGCACTCCGGGGTGGTACCAGTACCCCCACCCAGTACTACAGGGTACAACTGCTGTCCCTACGGGCGCGCGATGTTAGACTCGCCCTCACTACCTAACCCTCTGCGTTAGGCCCGGTGTCCCTACCCGACGTTCCGGGATAGAACCTGTTCCCCCAACAGTACTATGGGCTTGCACCGGAAACCTTTCTGATGCGCCGGAGATCACCTCTTGTCCCTACGGGCGCGCCCTGTTACACCCGGCCTCCCTTCCTGAGCCCCCAGGGTAGGCCTGGTATCCCTACCTGGTGCACCTGCTTAAGCCTGGCGTCCCTTCCCGACGCTCCGGGGTAGTACCGGTACCCCCACTCGCTACTCCGTCGTAGTAACCGTAATCCTCATCGGTACTCCGGGGTAGTACCCGTAACCCCCAAACGGTACACCGTGGTAGTACCCGTAACCCTCATCGGTACTCCGGGGTGGTACCAGTACCCCCACCCAGTACTACAGGGTACAACTGCTGTCCCTACGGGCGCGCGGGGTTACACCCGACCTTTCTATCTCACCCACCACGTTAGGCCCGGTGTCCCTACCCGACGTTCCGGGATAGAACCTGTTCCCCCAACAGTACTATGGGGTTGTACCAGAAACCTTTGTGATGCGCCGGAGTTCACCTCTTGTCCCTACGGGCGCGCCCTGTTAGACCCGGCCTCTCTTCCTGAGCCCCCAGGGTAGGCCTGGTATCCCTACCTGGTGCACCTGCTTAAGCCTGGCGTCCCTTCCCGACGCTCCGGGGTAGTACCGGTACCCCCACTCGGTACTCCATCGTAGTAACCGTAATCCTCATCGGTACTCCGGGGTAGTACCCGTAACCCCCAAACGGTACACCGTAGTAGTACCCGTAACCCTCATCGGTACTCCGGGGTGGTACCAGTACCCGCAACCGGCGCTCCGGGGTAGTACCGGTACCACCACTCGGCACTCCGGGGTGGTACCAGTACCCCCACCCAGTACTACAGGGTACAACTGCTGTCCCTACGGGCGCGCGATGTTAGACTCGCCCTCACTACCTAACCCTCTGCGTTAGGCCCGGTGTCCCTCCCCGACGTTCCGGGATAGAACCTGTTCCCCCAACAGGACTATGGGGTTGTACCGGAAGCCTCTGTGATGCGCCGGAGTTCACCTGTTCTCCCTACAGGCACGCCCTTTAGACCCGGACTCCTTTCCTGAGCCCCCAGGGTAGGCCTGGTATCCCTACCTGGTGCACCTGCTTAAGCCTGGAGTCCCTTCCCGACGCTCCGGGGTAGTACCGGTACCCCCACTCGGTACTCTGTGGTAGTACCCGTAACCCTCTATAGTACTCTGGGGTGGTACCAGTACTCCCACCATGTACTCCGTGGTAGTACCCGTAACCCTCATCGGTACTCCGGGGTGGTACCAGTACCCGCAACCGGCGCTCCGGGGTAGTACCGGTACCACCACTCGGCACTCCGGGGTGGTACCAGTACCCCCACCCAGTACTACTACGGGGTACAACTGCTGTCCCTACGGGCGCACGGGGATACACCCGACCTTTCTATCTCACCCACCACGTTAGGCCCGGTGTCCCTACCCGACGTTCCGGGATAGAACCTGTTCCCCCAACAGTACTATGGGGTTGTACCGGAAACCTTTGTGATGTACCGGAGTTCACCTCTTGTCCCTACGGGTGCGCCCTTTAGACCCGGCCTCCCTTCCTGAGCCCCCAGGGTAGGCCTGGTATCCCTACCTGGTGCACCTGCTTAAGCCTGGCGTCCCTTCCCGACGCTCCGGGGTAGTACCGGTACCCCCACTCGGTACTCCGTCGTAGTAACTGTAATCCTCATCGGTACTCCGGGGTAGTACCGGTACCCCCAAACGGTACACCGTTATAGTACCCGTAACCCTCATCGGTACTCCGGGGTGGTACCAGTACCCGCAACCGGCGCTCCGGGGTAGTACCGGTACCACCACTCGGCACTCCGGGGTGGTACCAGTACCCCCACCCAGTACTACAGGGTACAACTGCTGTCCCTATGGGCGCGCGATGTTAGACTCGCCCTTACTACCTAACCCTCTGCGTTAGGCCCGGTGTCCCTCCCCGACGTTCCGGGATAGAACCTGTTCCCCCAACAGTACTATGGGCTTGCACCGGAAACCTTTGTGATGCGCCGGAGATCACCTGTTGTCCCTACGGGCGCGCCCTGTTAGACCCGTCCTCCCTTCCTGAGCCCCCAGGGTAGGCCTGGTATCCCTACCTGGTGCACCTGCTTAAGCCTGGCGTCCCTTCCCGACGCTCCGGGGTAGTACCGGTACCCCCACTCGCTACTCCGTCGTAGTAACCGTAATCCTCATGGGTACTCCGGGGTAGTACCGGTACCCCCAAACGGTACACCGTAGTAGCACCCGTAACCCTCATCGGTAATCCGGGGTGGTACCAGTACCCGCAACCAGCGCTCCGGGGTAGTACCGGTACCACCACTCGGCACTCCGGGGTGGTACCAGTACCCCCACCCACTACTACAGGGTACAACTGCTGTCCCTACGGGCGCACGGGGTTACACCCGACCTTTCTATCTCACCCACCACGTTAGGCCCGGTGTCCCTACCCGACGTTCCGGGATAGAACCTGTTCCCCCAACAGTACTATGGGCTTGTACCGGAAACCTTTGTGATGCGCCGGAGTTCACCTCTTGTCCCTACGGGCGCGCCCTGTTAGACCCGGCCTCCCTTCCTGAGCCCCCAGGGTAGGCCTGGTATCCCTACCTGGTGCACCTGCTTAAGCCTGGCGTCCCTTCCCGACGCTCCGGGGTAGTACCGGTACCCCCACTCGCTACTCCGTCGTAGTAACCGTAATCCTCATGGGTACTCCGGGGTAGTACCCGTAACCCCCAAACGGTACACCTTGGTAGTACCCGTAACCCTCATCGGTAATCCGGGGTGGTACCAGTACCCGCAACCGGCGCTCCGGGGTAGTACCGGTACCACCACTCGGCACTCCGGGGTGGTACCAGTACCCCCACCCACTACTACAGGGTACAACTGCTGTCCCTACGGGCGCGCGGGGATACACCTGACCTTTCTATCTCACCCACCACGTTAGGCCCGGTGTCCCTACCCGACGTTCCGGGATAGAACCTGTTCCCCCAACAGTACTATGGGGTTGTACCGGAAACCTTTGTGATGCGCCGGAGTTCACCTGTTGTCTTACGGGCGCGCCCTGTTAGACCCGGCCTCCCTTCCGGAGCCCCCAGGGTAGGCCTGGTATCCCTACCTGGTGCACCTGCTTAAGCCTGGCGTCCCTTCCCGACGCTCCGGGGTAGTACCGGTACCCCCACTCGCTACTCCGTCGTAGTAACCGTAATCCTCATCGGTACTCCGGGGTAGTACCCGTAACCCCCAAACGGTACACCGTGGTAGTACCCGTAACCCTCATCGGTACTCCGGGGTGGTACCAGTACCCACAACCGGCGCTCCGGGGTAGTACCGGTACCACCACTCGGCACTCCGGGGTGGTACCAGTACCCCCACCCAGTACTACAGGGTACAACTGCTGTCCCTACGGGCGCACGGGGATACACCCGACCTTTCTATCTCACCCACCACGTTAGGCCCGGTGTCCCTACCCGACGTTCCGGGATAGAACCTGTTGCCCCAACAGTACTATGGGCTTGTACCGGAAACCTTTGTGATGCGCCGGAGTTCAGCTGTTGTCCCTACGGGCGCGCCCTGTTAGACCCGGCCTCCCTTCCTGAGCCCCCAGGGTAGGCCTGGTATCCCTACCTGGTGCACCTGCTTAAGCCTGGCGTCCCTTCCCGACGCTCCGGGGTAGTACCGGTACCCCCACTCGGTACTCCGTGGTAGTAACCGTAACCCTCATCGGTACTCTGGGGTGGTACCAGTACCCCCACCCAGTACTACAGGGTACAACTGCTGTCCCTACAGGCGGGCGGGGTTACACCCGACCTTTCTATCTCACCCACTACATTAGGCCCGGTGTCCCTCCCCGACGTTCCGGGATAGAACCTGTTCCCCCAACAGTACTATGGGGTTGTACCGGAAACCTTTGTGATGCGCCGGAGTTCACCTCTTGTCCCTACGGGCGCGCCCTGTTAGACCCGTCCTCCCTTCCTGAGCCCCCAGGGTAGGCCTGGTATCCCTACCTGGTGCACCTGCTTAAGCCTGGCGTCCCTTCCCGACGCTCCAGGGTCGTACCGGTACCCCCACTCGGTACTCCGTCGTAGTACCCGCAATCCTCATCGGTACTCCAGGGTAGTACCCGTAACCCCCAAACGGTACACCGTGGTAGTACCCGTAACCCTCATCGGTAATCCGGGGTGGTACCAGTACCCGCAACCGGCGCTCCGGGGTAGTACCGGTACCACCACTCGGCACTCCGGGGTGGTACCAGTACCCCCACCCAGTACTACAGGGTACAACTGCTGTCCCTACGGGCGCGCGATGTTAGACTCGCCCTCACTACCTAACCCTCTGCGTTAGGCCCGGTGTCCCTCCCCGACGTTCCGGGATAGAACCTGTTCCCCCAACAGTACTATGGGGTTGCACCGGAAACCTTTGTGATGCGCCGGAGTTCACCTGTTGTCCCTACGGGCGCGCCCTGTTAAACCCGGCCTCCCTTCCGGAGCCCCCAGGGTAGGCCTGGTATCCCTACCTGGTGCACCTGCTTAAGCCTGGCGTCCCTTCCCGACGCTCCGGGGTAGTACCGGTACCCCCACTCGCTACTCCGTCGTAGTAACCGTAATCCTCCTCGGTACTCCGGGGTAGTACTGGTACCCCCAAACGGTACACCGTAGTAGTACCCGTAACCCTCATCGGTACTCCGGGGTGGTACCAGTACCCGCAACCGGCGCCCCGGGGTAGTACCGGTACCACCACTCGGCACTCCGGGGTGGTACCAGTACCCCCACCCAGTACTACAGGGTACAACTGCTGTCCCTACGGGCGCACGGGGATACACCCGACCTTTCTATCTCACCCACCACGTTAGGCCCGGTGTCCCTACCCGACGTTCCGGGATAGAACCTGTTGCCCCAACAGTACTATCGGCTTGTACCGGAAACCTTTGTGATGCGCCGGAGTTCAGCTGTTGTCCCTACGGGCGCGCCCTGTTAGACCCGGCCTCCCTTCCTGAGCCCCCAGGGTAGGCCTGGTATCCCTACCTGGTGCACCTGCTTAAGCCTGGCGTCCCTTCCCGACGCTCCGGGGTAGTACCGGTACCCCCACTCGGTACTCCGTGGTAGTAACCGTAACCCTCATCGGTACTCTGGGGTGGTACCAGTACCCCCACCCAGTACTACAGGGTACAACTGCTGTCCCTACAGGCGGGCGGGGTTACACCCGACCTTTCTATCTCACCCACTACATTAGGCCCGGTGTCCCTCCCCGACGTTCCGGGATAGAACCTGTTCCCCCAACAGTACTATGGGGTTGTACCGGAAACCTTTGTGATGCGCCGGAGTTCACCTGTTGTCCCTACGGGCGCGCCCTGTTAGACCCGTCCTCCCTTCCTGAGCCCCCAGGGTAGGCCTGGTATCCCTACCTGGTGCACCTGCTTAAGCCTGGCGTCCCTTCCCGACGCTCCAGGGTCGTACCGGTACCCCCACTCGGTACTCCGTCGTAGTACCCGCAATCCTCATCGGTACTCCAGGGTAGTACCCGTAACCCCCAAACGGTACACCGTGGTAGTACCCGTAACCCTCATCGGTAATCCGGGGTGGTACCAGTACCCGCAACCGGCGCTCCGGGGTAGTACCGGTACCACCACTCGGCACTCCGGGGTGGTACCAGTACCCCCACCCAGTACTACAGGGTACAACTGCTGTCCCTACGGGCGCGCGATGTTAGACTCGCCCTCACTACCTAACCCTCTGCGTTAGGCCCGGTGTCCCTCCCCGACGTTCCGGGATAGAACCTGTTCCCCCAACAGTACTATGGGGTTGCACCGGAAACCTTTGTGATGCGCCGGAGTTCACCTGTTGTCCCTACGGGCGCGCCCTGTTAAACCCGGCCTCCCTTCCGGAGCCCCCAGGGTAGGCCTGGTATCCCTACCTGGTGCACCTGCTTAAGCCTGGCGTCCCTTCCCGACGCTCCGGGGTAGTACCGGTACCCCCACTCGCTACTCCGTCGTAGTAACCGTAATCCTCCTCGGTACTCCGGGGTAGTACCGGTACCCCCAAACGGTACACCGTAGTAGTACCCGTAACCCTCATCGGTACTCCGGGGTGGTACCAGTACCCGCAACCGGCGCCCCGGGGTAGTACCGGTACCACCACTCGGCACTCCGGGGTGGTACCAGTACCCCCACCCAGTACTACAGGGTACAACTGCTGTCCCTACGGGCGCGCGATGTTAGACACGCCCTTACTACCTAACCCTCTGCGTTAGGCCCGGTGTCCCTCCCCGACGTTCCGGGATAGAACCTGTTCCCCCAACAGTACTATGGGCTTGCACCGGAAACCTTTCTGATGCGCCGGAGATCACCTCTTGTCCCAACGGGCGCGCCCTGTTAGACCCAGCCTCCCTTCCTGAGCCCCCAGGGTAGGCCTGGTATCCCTACCTGGTGCACCTGCTTAAGCCTGGCGTCCCTTCCCGACACTCCGGGGTAGTACCGGTACCCCCACTCGGTACTCCGTCGTAGTAACCGTAATCCTCCTCGGTACTCCGGGGTAGTACCCGTAACCCCCAAACGGTACACCGTGGTAGTACCCGTAACCCTCATCGGTACTCCGGGGTGGTACCAGTACCCGCAACCGGCGCTCCGGGGTAGTACCGGTACCACCACTCGGCACTCCGGGGTGGTACCAGTACCCCCACCCAGTACTACAGGGTACAACTGCTGTCCCTACGGGCGCGCGGAGTTAGACTCGCCCTTTCTATCTCACCCACCACGTTAGGCCCGGTGTCCCTCCCCGACGTTCCGGGATAGAACCTGTTCCCCCAACAGTACTATGGGGTTGTACTGGAAACCTTTGTGATGCGGCGGAGTTCACCTGTTGTCTTACGGGCGCGCCCTGTTAGACCCGGCCTCCCTTCCTGAGCCCCCAGGGTAGGCCTGGTATCCCTACCTGGTGCACCTGCTTAAGCCTGGCGTCCCTTCCCGACGCTCCGGGGTAGTACCGGTACCCCCACTCGGTACTCCGTCGTAGTAACCGTAATCCTCCTCGGTACTCCGGGGTAGTACTGGTACCCCCAAACGGTACACCGTGGTAGTACCCGTAACCCTCATCGGTACTCCGGGGTGGTACCAGTACCCGCAACCGGCGCTCCGGGGTAGTACCGGTACCACCACTCGGCACTCCGGGGTGGTACCAGTACCCCCACCCAGTACTACAGGGTACAACTGCTGTCCCTACGGGCGCGCGATGTTAGACTCGCCCTCACTACCTAACCCTCTGCGTTAGGCCCGGTGTCCCTACCCGACGTTCCGGGATAGAACCTGTTCCCCCAACAGTACTATGGGCTTGCACCGGAAACCTTTGTGATGCGCCGGAGTTCAGCTGTTGTCCCTACGGGCGCGCCCTGTTAGACCCGGCCTCCCTTCCTGAGCCCCCAGGGTAGGCCTGGTATCCCTACCTGGTGCACCTGCTTAAGCCTGGCGTCCCTTCCCGACGCTCCGGGGTAGTACCGGTACCCCCACTCGGTACTCCGTGGTAGTAACCGTAACCCTCATCGGTACTCTGGGGTGGTACCAGTACCCCCACCCAGTACTACAGGGTACAACTGCTGTCCCTACAGGCGGGCGGGGTTACACCCGACCTTTCTATCTCACCCACTACATTAGGCCCGGTGTCCCTCCCCGACGTTCCGGGATAGAACCTGTTCCCCCAACAGTACTATGGGGTTGTACCGGAAACCTTTGTGATGCGCCGGAGTTCACCTGTTGTCCCTACGGGCGCGCCCTGTTAGACCCGTCCTCCCTTCCTGAGCCCCCAGGGTAGGCCTGGTATCCCTACCTGGTGCACCTGCTTAAGCCTGGCGTCCCTTCCCGACGCTCCAGGGTCGTACCGGTACCCCCACTCGGTACTCCGTCGTAGTACCCGCAATCCTCATCGGTACTCCAGGGTAGTACCCGTAACCCCCAAACGGTACACCGTGGTAGTACCCGTAACCCTCATCGGTAATCCGGGGTGGTACCAGTACCCGCAACCGGCGCTCCGGGGTAGTACCGGTACCACCACTCGGCACTCCGGGGTGGTACCAGTACCCCCACCCAGTACTACAGGGTACAACTGCTGTCCCTACGGGCGCGCGGAGTTAGACTCGCCCTTTCTATCTCACCCACCACGTTAGGCCCGGTGTCCCTACCCGACGTTCCGGGATAGAACCTGTTCCCCCAACAGTACTATGGGGTTGTACTGGAAACCTTTGTGATGCGGCGGAGTTCACCTGTTGTCTTACGGGCGCGCCCTGTTAGACCCGGCCTCCCTTCCTGAGCCCCCAGGGTAGGCCTGGTATCCCTACCTGGTGCACCTGCTTAAGCCTGGCGTCCCTTCCCGACGCTCCGGGGTAGTACCGGTACCCCCACTCGGTACTCCGTCGTAGTAACCGTAATCCTCCTCGGTACTCCGGGGTAGTACTGGTACCCCCAAACGGTACACCGTGGTAGTACCCGTAACCCTCATCGGTACTCCGGGGTGGTACCAGTACCCGCAACCGGCGCCCCGGGGTAGTACCGGTACCACCACTCGGCACTCCGGGGTGGTACCAGTACCCCCACCCACTACTACAGGGTACAACTGCTGTCCCTACGGGCGCGCGATGTTAGACTCGCCCTCACTACCTAACCCTCTGCGTTAGGCCCGGTGTCCCTACCCGACGTTCCGGGATAGAACCTGTTCCCCCAACAGTACTATGGGCTTGCACCGGAAACCTTTCTGATGCGCCGGAGATCACCTCTTGTCCCTACGGGCGCGCCCTGTTACACCCGGCCTCCCTTCCTGAGCCCCCAGGGTAGGCCTGGTATCCCTACCTGGTGCACCTGCTTAAGCCTGGCGTCCCTTCCCGACGCTCCGGGGTAGTACCGGTACCCCCACTCGCTACTCCGTCGTAGTAACCGTAATCCTCATCGGTACTCCGGGGTAGTACCCGTAACCCCCAAACGGTACACCGTGGTAGCACCCGTAACCCTCATCGGTACTCCGGGGTGGTACCAGTACCCCCACCCAGTACTACAGGGTACAACTGCTGTCCCTACGGGCGCACGGGGATACACCCGACCTTTCTATCTCACCCACCACGTTAGGCCCGGTGTCCCTACCCGACGTTCCGGGATAGAACCTGTTCCCCCAACAGTACTATGGGGTTGTACCGGAAACCTTTGTGATGCGCCGGAGTTCACCTGTTGTCTTACGGTTGCGCCCTGTTAGACCCGGCCTCCCTTCCTGAGCCCCCAGGGTAGGCCTGGTATCCCTACCTGGTGCACCTGCTTAAGCCTGGCGTCCCTTCCCGACGCTCCGGGGTAGTACCGGTACCCCCACTCGGTACTCCGTGGTAGTACCCGTAACCCTCATCGGTACTCTGGGGTGGTACCAGTACCCCCACCCAGTACTACAGGGTACAACTGCTGTCCCTACGGGCGGGCGGGGTTACACCCGACCTTTCTATCTCACCCACTACATTAGGCCCGGTGTCCCTCCCCGACGTTCCGGGATAGAACCTGTTCCCCCAACAGTACTATGGGGTTGTACCGGAAACCTTTGTGATGCGCCGGAGTTCACCTGTTGTCCCTACGGGCGCGCCCTGTTAGACCCGTCCTCCCTTCCTGAGCCCCCAGGGTAGGCCTGGTATCCCTACCTGGTGCACCTGCTTAAGCCTGGCGTCCCTTCCCGACGCTCCGGGGTAGTACCGGTACCCCCACTCGGTACTCCGTCGTAGTAACCGTAATCCTCATCGGTACTCCGGGGTAGTACCCGTAACCCCCAAACGGTACACCGTGGTAGTACCCGTAACCCTCATCGGTAATCCGGGGTGGTACCAGTACCCGCAACCGGCGCTCCGGGGTAGTACCGGTACCACCACTCGGCACTCCGGGGTGGTACCAGTACCCCCACCCAGTACTACTACGGGGTACAACTGCTGTCCCTACGGGCGCACGGGGATACACCCGACCTTTCTATCTCACCCACCACGTTAGGCCCGGTGTCCCTACCCGACGTTCCGGGATAGAACCTGTTCCCCCAACAGTACTATGGGCTTGTACCGGAAACCTTTGTGATGCGCCGGAGTTCACCTGTTGTCCCTACGGGCGCGCCCTGTTAGACCCGGCCTCCCTTCCTGAGCCCCCAGGGTAGGCCTGGTATCCCTACCTGGTGCACCTGCTTAAGCCTGGCGTCCCTTCCCGACGCTCCGGGGTAGTACCGGTACCCCCACTCGGTACTCCGTCGTAGTAACCGTAATCCTCATCGGTACTCCGGGGTAGTACCGGTACCCCCAAACGGTACACCGTGGTAGTACCCGTAACCCTCATCGGTACTCCGGGGTGGTACCAGTACCCGCAACCGGCGCTCCGGGGTAGTACCGGTACCACCACTCGGCACTCCGGGGTGGTACCAGTATCCCCACCCAGTACTACAGGGTACAACTGCTGTCCCTACGGGCGCACGGGGATACACCCGACCTTTCTATCTCACCCACCACGTTAGGCCCGGTGTCCCTCCCCGACGTTCCGGGATAGAACCTGTTCCCCCAACAGTACTATGGGCTTGTACCGGAAACCTTTGTGATGCGCCGGAGTTCACCTGTTGTCCCTACGGGCGCGCCCTGTTAGACCCGGCCTCCCTTCCTGAGCCCCCAGGGTAGGCCTGCTATCCCTACCTGGTGCACCTGCTTAATCCTGGCGTCCCTTCCCAACGCTCCGGGGTCGTACCGGTACCCCCACTCGGTACTCCGTCGTAGTACCCGCAATCCTCATCGGTACTCCGGGGTGGTAACAGTACTCCCACCAGGTACTCCGGGGTAGCACCCGTAACCCTCATCGGTACTCCGGGGTGGTACCAGTACCCGCAACCGGCGCTCCGGGATAGTGTCGGTACCACCACTCGGCACTCCAGGGTGGTACCAGTACCCCCACCCAGTACTACAGGGTACAACTGCTGTCCCTACGGGCGCGCGATGTTAGACTCGCCCTTACTACCTAACCCTCTGCGTTAGGCCCGGTGTCCCTCCCCGACGTTCCAGGATAGAACCTGTTCCCCCAACAGTACTATGGGGTTGTACCGGAAACCTTTGTGATGCGCCGGAGATCACCTCTTGTCCCTACGGGCGCGCCCTGTTAGACCCGGCCTCCCTTCCTGAGCCCCCAGGGTAGGCCTGGTATCCCTACCTGGTGCACCTGCTTAAGCCTGGCGTCCCTTCCCGACGCTCCGGGGTAGTACCGGTACCCCCACTCGGTACTCCGTCGTAGTAACCGTAACCCTCATCGGTACTCCGGGGTAGTACCGGTACCCCCAAACGGTACACCGTGGTAGTACCCGTAACCCTCATCGGTAATCCGGGGTGGTACCAGTACCCGCAACCGGCGCTCCGTGGTAGTACCGGTACCACCACTCGGCACTCCGGGGTGGTACCAGTACCCCCACCCAGTACTACAGGGTACAACTGCTGTCCCTACGGGCGCGCGATGTTAGACTCGCCCTTACTACCTAACCCTCTGCGTTAGGCCCGGTGTCCCTCCCCGACGTTCCGGGATAGAACCTGTTCCCCCAACAGTACTATGGGGTTGTACCGGAAACCTTTGTGATGCGCCGGAGTTCACCTGTTGTCCCTACGGGCGCGCCCTGTTAGACCCGTCCTCCCTTCCTGAGCCCCCAGGGTAGGCCTGGTATCCCTACCTGGTGCACCTGCTTAAGCCTGGCGTCCCTTCCCGACGCACCGGGGTCGTACCGGTACCCCCACTCGGTACTCCGTGGTAGTACCCGTAATCCTCATCGGTACTCCGGGGTGGTACCAGTACTCCCACCAGGTACTCCGGGGTAGCACCCGTAACCCTCATCGGTACTCCGGGGTGGTACCAGTACCCCCACCCAGTACTACTACGGGGTACAACTGCTGTCCCTACGGGCGCGCGGGGTTACACCCGACCTTTCTATCTCACCCACCACGTTAGGCCCGGTGTCCCTACCCGACGTTCCGGGATAGAACCTGTTCCCCCAACAGTACTATGGGGTTGTACCGGAAACCTTTGTGATGCGCCGGAATTCACCTCTTGTCCATACGGGCGCGCCCTGTTAGACCCGGCCTCTCTTCCTGAGCCCCCAGGGTAGGCCTGGTATCCCTACCTGGTGCACCTGCTTAAGCCTGGCGTCCCTTCCCGACGCTCCGGGGTAGTACCGGTACCCCCACTCGGTACTCCGTCGTAGTAACCGTAATCCTCCTCGGTACTCCGGGGTAGTACCGGTACCCCCAAACGGTACACCGTTATAGTACCCGTAACCCTCATCGGTACTCCGGGGTGGTACCAGTACCCGCAACCGGCGCTCCGGGGTAGTACCGGTACCACCACTCGGCACTCCGGGGTGGTACCAGTACCCCCAACCAGTACTACAGGGTACAACTGCTGTCCCTATGGGCGCGCGATGTTAGACTCGCCCTTACTACCTAACCCTCTGCGTTAGGCCCGGTGTCCCTCCCCGACGTTCCGGGATAGAACCTGTTCCCCCAACAGTACTATGGGCTTGCACCGGAAACCTTTCTGATGCGCCGGAGATCACCTCTTGTCCCTACGGGCGCGCCCTGTTAGACCCGGCCTCCCTTCCTGAGCCCCCAGGGTAGGCCTGGTATCCCTACCTGGTGCACCTGCTTAAGCCTGGCGTCCCTTCCCGACGCTCCGGGGTAGTACCGGTACCCCCACTCGCTACTCCGTCGTAGTAACCGTAATCCTCATGGGTACTCCGGGGTAGTACCGGTACCCCCAAACGGTACACCGTAGTAGCACCCGTAACCCTCATCGGTAATCCGGGGTGGTACCAGTACCCGCAACCAGCGCTCCGGGGTAGTACCGGTACCACCACTCGGCACTCCGGGGTGGTACCAGTACCCCCACCCACTACTACAGGGTACAACTGCTGTCCCTACGGGCGCACGGGGTTACACCCGACCTTTCTATCTCACCCACCACGTTAGGCCCGGTGTCCCTCCCCGACGTTCCGGGATAGAACCTGTTCCCCCAACAGTACTATGGGCTTGTACCGGAAACCTTTGTGATGCGCCGGAGATCACCTCTTGTCCCTACGGGCGCGCCCTGTTAGACCCGGCCTCCCTTCCTGAGCCCCCAGGGTAGGCCTGGTATCCCTACCTGGTGCACCTGCTTAAGCCTGGCGTCCCTTCCCGACGCTCCGGGGTAGTACCGGTACCCCCACTCGGTACTCCGTCGTAGTAACCGTAATCCTCCTCGGTACTCCGGGGTAGTACCGGTACCCCCAAACGGTACACCGTGGTAGTACCCGTAACCCTCATCGGTACTCCGGGGTGGTACCAGTACCCGCAACCGGCGCCCCGGGGTAGTACCGGTACCACCACTCGGCACTCCGGGGTGGTACCAGTACCCCCACCCAGTACTACAGGGTACAACTGCTGTCCCTACGGGCGCGCGATGTTAGACACGCCCTTACTACCTAACCCTCTGCGTTAAGGCCCGGTGTCCCTCCCCGACGTTCCGGGATAGAACCTGTTCCCCCAACAGTACTATGGGGTTGTACCGGAAACCTTTGTGATGCGCCGGAGTTCACCTGTTGTCCCTACGGGCGCGCCCTGTTAGACCCGGCCTCCCTTCCTGAGCCCCCAGGGTAGGCCTGGTATCCCTACCTGGTGCACCTGCTTAAGCCTGGCGTCCCTTCCCGACGCACCGGGGTAGTACCGGTACCCCCACCTGGTGCTCCTGGGTGGTACCTGTAACCCTCTACGGTACTCCGGGGTGGTACCAGTACTCCCACCCGGTACTCCGGGGTAGTACCCGTAACCCTCATCAGTACTCCGGGGTGGTACCAGTACCTGCAACCGGCGCTCCGGGGTGGTACCGGTACCACCACTCGGCACTCCGGGGTGGTACCAGTACCCCCACCCAGTACTACAGGGTACAACTGCTGTCCCTACGGGCGAGTGGGGTTAGACTCGCCCTTACTACCTGACCCTGTGCATTAGGCCCGGTGTCCCTACCCAACGTTCCGGGATAGAACCTGTTCCCCCAACAGTACTATGGGGTTGTAGCGGAAACCTTTGTGATGCGCCGGAGTTCACCTGTTGACCCTACGGGCGCGCCCTGTTAGACCCGGCCTCCCTTCCTGAGCCCCCAGGGTAGGCCTGGTATCCCTACCTGGTGCACCTGCTTAAGCCTGGCGTCCCTTCCCGATGCTCCGGGGTAGTACCGGTACCCCCACCTGGTGCTCCTGGGTGGTACCTGTAACACTCTACGGTACTCCGGTGTGGTTCCAGTACTCCCACCAGGTACTCCGCGTAGTACCCGTAACCCTCATCAGTACTCCGGGGTGGTACCAGTACCGGCAACCGGCGCTCCGGGGTGGTACCGGTACCACCACTCGGCACTCCGGGGTGGTACCAGTACCCCCACCCAGTACTACAGGGTACAACTGCTGTCCCTACGGGCGAGTGGGGTTAGACTCGCCCTTACTACCTGACCCTGTGCATTAGGCCCGGTGTCCCTACCCAACGTTCCGGGATAGAACCTGTTCCCCCAACAGTACTATGGGGTTGTACCGGAAACCTTTGTGATGCGCCGGAGTTCACCTGTTGTCCCTACGAGCGCGCCCTGATAGACCCGGCCTCCCTTCCTGAGCCCCCAGGGTAGGCCTGGTATCCCTACCTGGTGCACCTGCTTAAGCCTGGCGTCCCTTCCTGACGCTCCGGGGTAACACCGGTACCACCACCTGGTGCTCCTGGGTGGTACCTGTAACACTCTACGGCACTCCGGGGTGGTACCAGTGTTCCCACCAGGTACTCCGGGGTAGTACCCGTAACCCTCATCGGTACTCCGGGGTGGTACCAGTACCCGCAACCGGCGCTCCGGGGTGGTACCGGTACCACCACTCGGCACTCCGGGGTGGTACCAGTGCCCCCACCCAGTACTACAGGGTACAACTGCTGTCCCTACAGGCGAGCGGGGTTACACCCGCCCTTTCTACCTGACCCTGCGCGTTAGGCCCGGTGTCCCTACCCGACGTTCCGGGATAGAACCTGTTCCCCCAACAGTACTATGGGGTTGTAGCGGAAACCTTTGTGATGCGCCGGAGTTCACCTGTTGACCCTACGGGCGCGCCCTGTTAGACGCGGCCTCCCTTCCTGAGCCCCCAGGGTAGGCCTGGTATCCCTACCTGGTGCACCTGCTTAAGCCTGGCGTCCCTTCCCGATGCTCCGGGGTAGTACCGTTACCCCCACCTGGTGCTCCTGGGTGGTACCTGTAACCCTCTACGGCACTCCGGGGTGGTACCAGCACTCCCACCACGTACTCCGGGGTAGTACCCGTAACCCTCATCGGTTCTCCGGGGTGGTACCAGTACCCGCAACCGGCGCTCCGGGGTGGTACCGGTACCACCACTCGGCACTCCGGGGTGGTACCAGTACCCCCACCCAGTACTACAGGGTACAACTGCTGTCCCTACGGGCGCGCGGGGTTAGACTCGCCCTTTCTACCTGACCCTGTGCATTAGGCCCGGTGTCCCTACCCGACGTTCCGGGATAGAACCTGTTCCCCCAACAGTACTATGGGGTTGTAGCGGAAACCTTTGTGATGCGCCGGAGTTCACCTGTTGTCCCTACGGGCGCGCCCTGTTAGACGCGGCCTCCCTTCCTGAGCCCCCAGGGTAGGCCTGGTATCCCTACCTGGTGCACCTGCTTAAGCCTGGCGTCCCTTCCCGACGCTCCGGGGTAGTACCGGTACCCCCACCTGGTGCTCCTGGGTGGTACCTGTAACCCTCTACGGCACTCCGGGGTGGTACCAGTACTCCCACCAGGTACTCCGGGGTAGTACCCGTAACCCTCATCGGTACTCCGGGGTGGTACCTTTACCCGAAACCGGCGCTCCGGGGTGGTACTGGTACCACCACTCGGCACTCCGGGGTGGTACCAGTACCCCCACCCAGTACTACAGGGTACAACTGCTGTCCCTACGGGCGAGCGGGGTTAGACTCGCCCTTACTACCTGACCCTCCGCGTTAGGCCCGGTGTCCCTACCCGACGTTCCAGGATAGAACCTGTTCCCCCAACAGTACTATGGGGTTGTAGCGGAAACCTTTGTGATGCGCCGGAGTTCACCTGTTGTCCCTACGGGCGCGCCCTGTTACACCCGGCCTCCCTTCCTGAGCCCCCAGGGTAGGCCTGGTATCCCTACCTGGTGCACCTGCTTAAGCCTGGCGTCCCTTCCCGACGCTCCGGGGTAGTACCGGTACCCCCACCTGGTGCTCCTGGGTGGTACCTGTAACCCTCTACAGCACTCCAGGGTGGTACCAGTACTCCCACCAGGTACTCCGGGGTAGTACCCGTAACCCTCATCGGTACTATGGGGTGGTACCTCTACCCGAAACCGGCGCTCCGGGGTGGTACCGGTACCACCACTCGGCACTCTGGGGTGGTACAAGTACCCCCACCCAGTACTACAGGGTACAACTGCTGTCCCTACAGGCGCACGGGGTTAGACTCGCCCTTTCTACCTGACCCTGTGCATTAGGCCCGGTGTCCCTACCCGACGTTCCGGGATAGAACCTGTTCCTCCAACAGTACTATGGGGTTGTACCGGAAACCTTTGTGATGCGCCGGAGTTCACCTGTTGTCCCTACGGGCGCGCCCTGTTACACCCGGCCTCCCTTCCTGAGCCCACAGTGTAGGCCTGGTATGCCTACCTGGTGCACCTGCTTAAGCCTGGCGTCCCTTCCCGACGCTCCGGGGTAGTACCAGTACCCCCACCTGGTGCTCCTGGGTGGTACCTGTAACCCTCTACGGCACTCCAGGGTGGTTCCAGTACTCCCACCAGGTACTCCGGGGTAGTACCCATAACGCTCATCGGTACTACGGGGTGGTACCAGTACCCGCAACCGGTGCTCCGGGGTGGTACTGGTACCACCACTCGGCACTCCGGGGTGGTACCAGTACCCCCACCCAGTACTACAGGGTACAACTGCTGTCCCTACGGGCGCGCGATGTTAGACTCACCCTTACTACCTGCCCTCTGCATTTTAGGCCCGGTGACCCTACCCGATGTTCCGGGATAGAACCTGTTCCCCCAACAGTACTATGGGCTTGTACCGGAAACCTTTGTGATGCGCCAGAGTTCACCTGTTGTCCCTACGGGCGTGCCCTGTTAGACCCGGCCTCCCTTCCTGACCCCCCAGGGTAGTCCTGGTATCCTTACCTGGTGCACCTGCTTAAGCCTGGCGTCCCTTCCCGACGCACCGGGGTAGTACCGGTACCCCCACCTGGTGCTCCTGGGTGGTACCTGTAACCCTCTACGGTACTCCGGGGTGGTACCAGTACTCCCACCCGGTACTCCGGGGTAGTACCCGTAACCCTCATCAGTACTCCGGGGTGGTACCAGTACCTGCAACCGGCGCTCCGGGGTGGTACCGGTACCACCACTCGGCACTCCGGGGTGGTACCAGTACCCCCACCCAGTACTACAGGGTACAACTGCTGTCCCTACGGGCGAGTGGGGTTAGACTCGCCCTTACTACCTGACCCTGTGCATTAGGCCCGCTGTCCCTACCCAACGTTCCAGGATAGAACCTGTTCCCCCAACAGTACTATGGGCTTGTACCGGAAACCTTTGTGATGCGCCGGAGTTCACCTGTTGTCCCTACGGGCGCGCCCTGTTACACCCGGCCTCCCTTCCGGAGCCCCCAGGGTAGGCCTGGTATCCCTACCTGGTGCACCTCCTTAAGCCTGGCGTCCCTTCCCGATGCTCCGGGGTAGTACCGGTACCCCCACCTGGTGCTCCTGGGTGGTACCTGTAACCCTCTACGGTACTCCGGTGTGGTTCCAGTACTCCCACCCGGTACTCCGGGGTAGTACCCGTAACCCTCATCAGTACTCCGGGGTGGTACCAGTACCTGCAACCGGCGCTCCGGGGTGGTACCGGTACCACCACTCGGCACTCCGGGGTGGTACCAGTACCCCCACCCAGTACTACAGGGTACAACTGCTGTCCCTACGGGCGAGTGGGGTTAGACTCGCCCTTACTACCTGACCCTGTGCATTAGGCCCGGTGTCCCTACCCAACGTTCCGGGATAGAACCTGTTCCCCCAACAGTACTATGGGGTTGTAGCGGAAACCTTTGTGATGCGCAGGAGTTCACCTGTTGACCCTACGGGCGCGCCCTGTTAGACCCGGCCTCCCTTCCTGAGCCCCCAGGGTAGGCCTGGTATCCCTACCTGGTGCACCTGCTTAAGCCTGGCGTCCCTTCCCGACGCACCGGGGTAGTACCGGTACCCCCACCTGGTGCTCCTGGGTGGTACCTGTAACCCTCTACGGTACTCCGGGGTGGTACCAGTACTCCCACCCGGTACTCCGGGGTAGTACCCGTAACCCTCATCAGTACTCCGGGGTGGTACCAGTACCTGCAACCGGCGCTCCGGGGTGGTACCGGTACCACCACTCGGCACTCCGGGGTGGTACCAGTACCCCCACCCAGTACTACAGGGTACAACTGCTGTCCCTACGGGCGAGCGGGGTTAGACTCGCCCTTACTACCTGACCCTCCGCGTTAGGCCCGGTGTCCCTACCCGACGTTCCAGGATAGAACCTGTTCCCCCAACAGTACTATGGGGTTGTAGCGGAAACCTTTGTGATGCGCCGGAGTTCACCTGTTGTCCCTACGGGCGCGCCCTGTTACACCCGGCCTCCCTTCCTGAGCCCCCAGGGTAGGCCTGGTATCCCTACCTGGTGCACCTGCTTAAGCCTGGCGTCCCTTCCCGACGCTCCGGGGTAGTACCGGTACCCCCACCTGGTGCTCCTGGGTGGTACCTGTAACCCTCTACAGCACTCCAGGGTGGTACCAGTACTCCCACCAGGTACTCCGGGGTAGTACCCGTAACCCTCATCGGTACTATGGGGTGGTACCTCTACCCGAAACCGGCGCTCCGGGGTGGTACCGGTACCACCACTCGGCACTCTGGGGTGGTACAAGTACCCCCACCCAGTACTACAGGGTACAACTGCTGTCCCTACAGGCGCACGGGGTTAGACTCGCCCTTTCTACCTGACCCTGTGCATTAGGCCCGGTGTCCCTACCCGACGTTCCGGGATAGAACCTGTTCCTCCAACAGTACTATGGGGTTGTACCGGAAACCTTTGTGATGCGCCGGAGTTCACCTGTTGTCCCTACGGGCGCGCCCTGTTACACCCGGCCTCCCTTCCTGAGCCCACAGTGTAGGCCTGGTATGCCTACCTGGTGCACCTGCTTAAGCCTGGCGTCCCTTCCCGACGCTCCGGGGTAGTACCAGTACCCCCACCTGGTGCTCCTGGGTGGTACCTGTAACCCTCTACGGCACTCCAGGGTGGTTCCAGTACTCCCACCAGGTACTCCGGGGTAGTACCCATAACGCTCATCGGTACTACGGGGTGGTACCAGTACCCGCAACCGGTGCTCCGGGGTGGTACTGGTACCACCACTCGGCACTCCGGGGTGGTACCAGTACCCCCACCCAGTACTACAGGGTACAACTGCTGTCCCTACGGGCGCGCGATGTTAGACTCACCCTTACTACCTGCCCTCTGCATTTTAGGCCCGGTGACCCTACCCGATGTTCCGGGATAGAACCTGTTCCCCCAACAGTACTATGGGCTTGTACCGGAAACCTTTGTGATGCGCCAGAGTTCACCTGTTGTCCCTACGGGCGTGCCCTGTTAGACCCGGCCTCCCTTCCTGACCCCCCAGGGTAGTCCTGGTATCCTTACCTGGTGCACCTGCTTAAGCCTGGCGTCCCTTCCCGACGCACCGGGGTAGTACCGGTACCCCCACCTGGTGCTCCTGGGTGGTACCTGTAACCCTCTACGGTACTCCGGGGTGGTACCAGTACTCCCACCCGGTACTCCGGGGTAGTACCCGTAACCCTCATCAGTACTCCGGGGTGGTACCAGTACCTGCAACCGGCGCTCCGGGGTGGTACCGGTACCACCACTCGGCACTCCGGGGTGGTACCAGTACCCCCACCCAGTACTACAGGGTACAACTGCTGTCCCTACGGGCGAGTGGGGTTAGACTCGCCCTTACTACCTGACCCTGTGCATTAGGCCCGGTGCCCCTACCCAACGTTCCAGGATAGAACCTGTTCCCCCAACAGTACTATGGGCTTGTACCGGAAACCTTTGTGATGCGCCGGAGTTCACCTGTTGTCCCTACGGGCGCGCCCTGTTACACCCGGCCTCCCTTCCGGAGCCCCCAGGGTAGGCCTGGTATCCCTACCTGGTGCACCTCCTTAAGCCTGGCGTCCCTTCCCGATGCTCCGGGGTAGTACCGGTACCCCCACCTGGTGCTCCTGGGTGGTACCTGTAACCCTCTACGGTACTCCGGTGTGGTTCCAGTACTCCCACCAGGTACTCCGCGTAGTACCCGTAACCCTCATCAGTACTCCGGGGTGGTACCAGTACCTGCAACCGGCGCTCCGGGGTGGTACCGGTACCACCACTCGGCACTCCGGGGTGGTACCAGTACCCCCACCCAGTACTACAGGGTACAACTGCTGTCCCTACGGGCGAGTGGGGTTAGACTCGCCCTTACTACCTGACCCTGTGCATTAGGCCCGGTGTCCCTACCCAACGTTCCGGGATAGAACCTGTTCCCCCAACAGTACTATGGGGTTGTAGCGGAAACCTTTGTGATGCGCAGGAGTTCACCTGTTGACCCTACGAGCGCGCCCTGTTAGACGCGGCCTCCCTTCCTGACCCCCCAGGGTAGTCCTGGTATCCTTACCTGGTGCACCTGCTTAAGCCTGGCGTCCCTTCCCGACGCACCGGGGTAGTACCGGTACCCCCACCTGGTGCTCCTGGGTGGTACCTGTAACCCTCTACGGTACTCCGGGGTGGTACCAGTACTCCCACCCGGTACTCCGGGGTAGTACCCGTAACCCTCATCAGTACTCCGGGGTGGTACCAGTACCTGCAACCGGCGCTCCGGGGTGGTACCGGTACCACCACTCGGCACTCCGGGGTGGTACCAGTACCCCCACCCAGTACTACAGGGTACAACTGCTGTCCCTACGGGCGAGTGGGGTTAGACTCGCCCTTACTACCTGACCCTGTGCATTAGGCCCGGTGTCCCTACCCGACGTTCCAGGATAGAACCTGTTCCCCCAACAGTACTATGGGCTTGTACCGGAAACCTTTGTGATGCGCCGGAGTTCACCTGTTGTCCCTACGGGCGCGCCCTGTTACACCCGGCCTCCCTTCCGGAGCCCCCAGGGTAGGCCTGGTATCCCTACCTGGTGCACCTCCTTAAGCCTGGCGTCCCTTCCCGACGCTCCGGGGTAGTACCGGTACCCCCACCTGGTGCTCCTGGGTGGTACCTGTAACCCTCTACGGTACTCCGGTGTGGTTCCAGTACTCCCACCAGGTACTCCGCGTAGTACCCGTAACCCTCATCAGTACTCCGGGGTGGTACCAGTACCTGCAACCGGCGCTCCGGGGTGGTACCGGTACCACCACTCGGCACTCCGGGGTGGTACCAGTACCCCCACCCAGTACTACAGGGTACAACTGCTGTCCCTACGGGCGCGCGGAGTTAGACTCGCCCTTACTACCTGACCCTCCGCGTTAGGCCCGGTGTCCCTACCCGACGTTCCGGGATAGAACCTGTTCCCCCAACAGTACTATGGGGTTGTACCGGAAACCTTTGTGATGCGCCGGAGTTCACCTGTTGTCCCTACGGGCGCGCCCTGTTAGACCCGGCCTCCCTTCCTGAGCCCCCAGGGTAGGCCTGGTATCCCTACCTGGTGCACCTGCTTAAGCCTGGCGTCCCTTCCTGACGCTCCGGGGTAACACCAGTACCACCACCTGGTGCTCCTGGGTGGTACCTGTAACACTCTACGGCACTCCGGGGTGGTACCAGTGTTCCCACCAGGTACTCCGGGGTAGTACCCGTAACCCTCATCGGTACTCCGGGGTGGTACCTGTACCCGCAACCGGCGCTCCGGGGTGGTACCGGTACCACCACTCGGCACTCCGGGGTGGTACCAGTGCCCCCACCCAGTACTACAGGGTACAACTGCTGTCCCTACAGGCGAGCGGGGTTACACCCGCCCTTTCTACCTGACCCTGCGCGTTAGGCCCGGTGTCCCTACCCGACGTTCCGGGATAGAACCTGTTCCCCCAACAGTACTATGGGGTTGTAGCGGAAACCTTTGTGATGCGCCGGAGTTCACCTGTTGACCCTACGGGCGCGCCCTGTTAGACGCGGCCTCCCTTCCTGAGCCCCCAGGGTAGGCCTGGTATCCCTACCTGGTGCACCTGCTTAAGCCTGGCGTCCCTTCCCGATGCTCCGGGGTAGTACCGGTACCCCCACCTGGTGCTCCTGGGTGGTACCTGTAACCCTCTACGGCACTCCGGGGTGGTACCAGCACTCCCACCACGTACTCCGGGGTAGTACCCGTAACCCTCATCGGTTCTCCGGGGTGGTACCAGTACCCGCAACCGGCGCTCCGGGGTGGTACCGGTACCACCACTCGGCACTCCGGGGTGGTACCAGTACCCCCACCCAGTACTACAGGGTACAACTGCTGTCCCTACGGGCGCGCGGGGTTAGACTCGCCCTTTCTACCTGACCCTCCGCGTTAGGCCCGGTGTCCCTACCCGACGTTCCGGGATAGAACCTGTTCCCCCAACAGTACTATGGGCTTGTACCGGAAACCTTTGTGATGCGCCGGAGTTCACCTCTTGTCCATACGGGCGCGCCCTGTTAGACCCGGCCTCCCTTCCTGAGCCCCCAGGGTAGGCCTGGTATCCCTACCTGGTGCACCTGCTTAAGCCTGGCGTCCCTTCCCGACGCTCCGGGGTAGTACCGGTACCCCCACTCGGTACTCCATCGTAGTAACCGTAATCCTCATCGGTACTCCGGGGTAGTACCCGTAACCCCCAAACGGTACACCGTGGTAGTACCCGTAACCCTAATCGGTAATCCGGGGTGGTACCAGTACCCGCAACCGGCGCTCCGGGGTAGTACCGGTACCACCACTCGGCACTCCGGGGTGGTACCAGTACCCCCACCCAGTACTACAGGGTACAACTGCTGTCCCTACGGGCGCACGGGGATACACCCGACCTTTCTATCTCACCCACCACGTTAGGCCCGGTGTCCCTACCCGACGTTCCGGGATAGAACCTGTTCCCCCAACAGTACTATGGGGTTGTACCGGAAACCTTTGTGATGCGCCGGAGTTCACCTGTTGTCTTACGGGCGCGCCCTGTTAGACCCGGCCTCCCTTCCTGAGCCCCCAGGGTAGGCCTGGTATCCCTACCTGGTGCACCTGCTTAAGCCTGGCGTCCCTTCCCGACGCTCCGGGGTAGTACCGGTACCCCCACTCGGTACTCCGTCGTAGTAACCGCAATCCTCATCGGTACTCCGGGGTAGTACTGGTACCCCCAAACGGTACACCGTAGTAGTACCCGTAACCCTCATCGGTAATCCGGGGTGGTACCAGTACCCGCAACCGGCGCTCCGGGGTAGTACCGGTACCACCACTCGGCACTCCGGGGTGGTACCAGTACCCCCACCCAGTACTACAGGGTACAACTGCTGTCCCTACGGGCGCGCGATGTTAGACTCGCCCTCACTACCTAACCCTCTGCGTTAGGCCCGGTGTCCCTTCCCGACGTTCCGGGATAGAACCTGTTCCCCCAACAGTACTATGGGATTGTACCGGAAACCTTTGTGATGCGCCGGAGTTCACCTGTTGTCTTACGGTTGCGCCCTGTTAGACCCGGCCTCCCTTCCTGAGCCCCCAGGGTAGGCCTGGTATCCCTACCTGGTGCACCTGCTTAAGCCTGGCGTCCCTTCCCGACGCTCCGGGGTAGTACCGGTACCCCCACTCGGTACTCCGTCGTAGTAACCGTAATCCTCATCGGTACTCCGGGGTAGTACCCGTAACCCCAAACGGTACACCGTAGTAGTACCCGTAACCCTCATCGGTACTCCGGGGTGGTACCAGTACCCGCAACCGGCGCTCCGGGGTAGTACCGGTACCACGACTCGGCACTCCAGGGTGGTACCAGTACCCCCACCCAGTACTACAGGGTACAACTGCTGTCCCTATGGGCGCGCGATGTTAGACTCGCCCTTACTACCTAACCCTCTGCGTTAGGCCCGGTGTCCCTCCCCGACGTTCCGGGATAGAACCTGTTCCCCCAACAGTACTATGGGCTTGCACCGGAAACCTTTGTGATGCGCCGGAGATCACCTCTTGTCCCTACGGGCGCGCCCTGTTAGACCCGGCCTCCCTTCCTGAGCCCCCAGGGTAGGCCTGGTATCCCTACCTGGTGCACCTGCTTAAGCCTGGCGTCCCTTCCCGACGCTCCGGGGTAGTACCGGTACCCCCACTCGCTGCTCCGTCGTAGTAACCGTAATCCTCATGGGTACTCCGGGGTAGTACCGGTACCCCCAAACGGTACACTGTAGTAGCACCCGTAACCCTCATCGGTAATCCGGGGTGGTACCAGTACCCGCAACCAGCGCTCCGGGGTAGTACCGGTACCACCACTCGGCACTCCGGGGTGGTACCAGTACCCCCACCCACTACTACAGGGTACAACTGCTGTCCCTACGGGCGCACGGGGTTACACCCGACCTTTCTATCTCACCCACCACGTTAGGCCCGGTGTCCCTACCCGACGTTCCGGGATAGAACCTGTTCCCCCAACAGTACTATGGGCTTGTACCGGAAACCTTTGTGATGCGCCGGAGTTCACCTCTTGTCCCTACGGGCGCGCCCTGTTAGACCCGGCCTCCCTTCCTGAGCCCCCAGGGTAGGCCTGGTATCCCTACCTGGTGCACCTGCTTAAGCCTGGCGTCCCTTCCCGACGCTCCGGGGTAATACCGGTACCCCCACTCGCTACTCCGTCGTAGTAACCGTAATCCTCATCGGTACTCCGGGGTAGTACCCGTAACCCCCAAACGGTACACCGTGGTAGTACCCGTAACCCTCATTGGTAATCCGGGGTGGTACCAGTACCCGCAACCGGCGCTCCGGGGTAGTACCGGTACCACCACTCGGCACTCCGGGGTGGTACCAGTACCCCCACCCAGTACTACAGGGTACAACTGCTGTCCCTACGGGCACGCGGGGATACACCCGACCTTTCTATCTCACCCACCACGTTAGGCCCGGTGTCCCTACCCGACGTTCCGGGATAGAACCTGTTCCCCCAACAGTACTATGGGGTTGTACCGGAAACCTTTGTGATGCGCCGGAGTTCACCTGTTGTCTTACGGGACGCGCCCTGTTAGACCCGGCCTCCCTTCCTGAGCCCCCAGGGTAGGCCTGGTATCCCTACCTGGTGCACCTGCTTAAGCCTGGCGTCCCTTCCTGACGCTCCGGGGTAGTACCGGTACCCCCACTCGGTACTCCGTCGTAGTAACCGTAATCCTCCTCGGTACTCCGGGGTAGTACTGGTACCCCCAAACGGTACACCGTGGTAGTACCCGTAACCCTCATCGGTACTCCGGGGTGGTACCAGTACCCGCAACCGGCGCTCCAGGGTAGTACCGGTACCACCACTCGGCACTCCGGGGTGGTACCAGTACCCCCACCCAGTACTACAGGGTACAACTGCTGTCCCTACGGGCGCGCGATGTTAGACTCGCCCTCACTACCTAACCCTCTGCGTTAGGCCCGGTGTCCCTCCCCGACGTTCCGGGATAGAACCTGTTCCCCCAACAGTACTATGGGCTTGCACCAGAAACCTTTCTGATGCGCCGGAGATCACCTCTTGTCCCTACGGGCGCGCCCTGTTAGACCCGGCCTCCCTTCCTGAGCCCCCAGGGTAGGCCTGGTATCCCTACCTGGTGCACCTGCTTAAGCCTGGCGTCCCTTCCCGACGCTCCGGGGTAGTACCGGTACCCCCACTCGGTACTCCGTCGTAGTAACCGTAATCCTCATCGGTACTCCGGGGTAGTACCCGTAACCCCCAAACGGTACACCGTGGTAGTACCCGTAACCCTCATCGGTACTCCGGGGTGGTACCAGTACCCGCAACCGGCGCTCCGGGGTAGTACCGGTACCACCACTCGGCACTCCGGGGTGGTACCAGTACCCCCTCCCAGTACTACAGGGTACAACTGCTGTCCCTACGGGCGCGCGGGGATACACCCGACCTTTCTATCTCACCCACCACGTTAGGCCCGGTGTCCCTACCCGACGTTCCGGGATAGAACCTGTTCCCCCAACAGTACTATGGGGTTGTACTGGAAACCTTTGTGATGCGCCGGAGTTCACCTGTTGTCTTACGGGCGCGCCCTGTTAGACCCGGCCTCCCTTCCTGAGCCCCCAGGGTAGGCCTGGTATCCCTACCTGGTGCACCTGCTTAAGCCTGGCGTCCCTTCCCGACGCTCCGGGGTAGTACCGGTACCCCCACTCGGTACTCCGTCGTAGTAACCGTAATCCTCCTCGGTACTCCGGGGTAGTACTGGTACCCCCAAACGGTACACCGTGGTAGTACCCGTAACCCTCATCGGTACTCCGGGGTGGTACCAGTACCCGCAACCGGCGCTCCGGGGTAGTACCGGTACCACCACTCGGCACTCCGGGGTGGTACCAGTACCCCCACCCAGTACTACAGGGTACAACTGCTGTCCCTACGGGCGCGCGATGTTAGACTCGCCCTCACTACCTAACCCTCTGCGTTAGGCCCGGTGTCCCTCCCCGACGTTCCGGGATAGAACCTGTTCCCCCAACAGTACTATGGGCTTGCACCAGAAACCTTTCTGATGCGCCGGAGATCACCTCTTGTCCCTACGGGCGCGCCCTGTTAGACCCGGCCTCCCTTCCTGAGCCCCCAGGGTAGGCCTGGTATCCCTACCTGGTGCACCTGCTTAAGCCTGGCGTCCCTTCCCGACGCTCCGGGGTAGTACCGGTACCCCCACTCGGTACTCCGTCGTAGTAACCGTAATCCTCCTCGGTACTCCGGGGTAGTACCCGTAACCCCCAAACGGTACACCGTGGTAGTACCCGTAACCCTCATCGGTACTCCGGGGTGGTACCAGTACCCGCAACCGGCGCTCCGGGGTAGTACCGGTACCACCACTCGGCACTCCGGGGTGGTACCAGTACCCCCACCCAGTACTACAGGGTACAACTGCTGTCCCTACGGGCGCACGGGGATACACCCGACCTTTCTATCTCACCCACCACGTTAGGCCCGGTGTCCCTACCCGACGTTCCGGGATAGAACCTGTTCCCCCAACAGTACTATGGGGTTGTACCGGAAACCTTTGTGATGCGCCGGAGTTCACCTCTTGTCCCTACGGGCGCGCCCTGTTAGACCCGGCCTCCCTTCCTGAGCCCCCAGGGTAGGCCTGGTATCCCTACCTGGTGCACCTGCTTAAGCCTGGCGTCCCTTCCCGACGCTCCGGGGTAGTACCGGTACCCCCACTCGCTACTCCGTCGTAGTAACCGTAATCCTCATGGGTACTCCGGGGTAGTACCCGTAACCCCCAAACGGTACACCGTGGTAGTACCCGTAACCCTCATCGGTAATCCGGGGTGGTACCAGTACCCGCAACCGGCGCTCCGGGGTAGTACCGGTACCACCACTCGGCACTCCGGGGTGGTACCAGTACCCCCACCCAGTACTACAGGGTACAACTGCTGTCCCTACGGGCGCGCGGGGATACACCCGACCTTTCTATCTCACCCACCACGTTAGGCCCGGTGTCCCTACCCGACGTTCCGGGATAGAACCTGTTCCCCCAACAGTACTATGGGGTTGTACTGGAAACCTTTGTGATGCGCCGGAGTTCACCTGTTGTCTTACGGGCGCGCCCTGTTAGACCCGGCCTCCCTTCCTGAGCCCCCAGGGTAGGCCTGGTATCCCTACCTGGTGCACCTGCTTAAGCCTGGCGTCCCTTCCCGACGCTCCGGGGTAGTACCGGTACCCCCACTCGGTACTCCATCGTAGTAACCGTAATCCTCCTCGGTACTCCGGGGTAGTACTGGTACCCCCAAACGGTACACCGTGGTAGTACCCGTAACCCTCATCGGTACTCCGGGGTGGTACCAGTACCCGCAACCGGCGCTCCGGGGTAGTACCGGTACCACCACTCGGCACTCCGGGGTGGTACCAGTACCCCCACCCAGTACTACAGGGTACAACTGCTGTCCCTACGGGCGCGCGATGTTAGACTCGCCCTCACTACCTAACCCTCTGCGTTAGGCCCGGTGTCCCTACCCGACGTTCCGGGATAGAACCTGTTCCCCCAACAGTACTATGGGCTTGCACCGGAAACCTTTCTGATGCGCCGGAGATCACCTCTTGTCCCTACGGGCGCGCCCTGTTACACCCGGCCTCCCTTCCTGAGCCCCCAGGGTAGGCCTGGTATCCCTACCTGGTGCACCTGCTTAAGCCTGGCGTCCCTTCCCGACGCTCCGGGGTAGTACCGGTACCCCCACTCGCTACTCCGTCGTAGTAACCGTAATCCTCATCGGTACTCCGGGGTAGTACCCGTAACCCCCAAACGGTACACCGTGGTAGCACCCGTAACCCTCATCGGTACTCCGGGGTGGTACCAGTACCCCCACCCAGTACTACAGGGTACAACTGCTGTCCCTACGGGCGCGCGATGTTAGACTCGCCCTCACTACCTAACCCTCTGCGTTAGGCCCGGTGTCCCTACCCGACGTTCCGGGATAGAACCTGTTCCCCCAACAGTACTATGGGCTTGCACCGGAAACCTTTCTGATGCGCCGGAGATCACCTCTTGTCCCTACGGGCGCGCCCTGTTACACCCGGCCTCCCTTCCTGAGCCCCCAGGGTAGGCCTGGTATCCCTACCTGGTGCACCTGCTTAAGCCTGGCGTCCCTTCCCGACGCTCCGGGGTAGTACCGGTACCCCCACTCGGTACTCCGTCGTAGTAACCGTAATCCTCATCGGTACTCCGGGGTAGTACCGGTACCCCCAAACGGTACACCGTGGTAGTACCCGTAACCCTCATCGGTACTCCGGGGTGGTACCAGTACCCGCAACCGGCGCTCCGGGGTAGTACCGGTACCACCACTCGGCACTCCGGGGTGGTACCAGTACCCCCAGCCAGTACTACAGGGTACAACTGCTGTCCCTACGGGCGCGCGATGTTAGACTCGCCCTTACTACCTAACCCTCTGCGTTAGGCCCGGTGTCCCTCCCCGACGTTCCGGGATAGAACCTGTTCCCCCAACAGTACTATGGGGTTGTACCGGAAACCTTTGTGATGCGCCGGAGTTCACCTGTTGTCCCTACGGGCGCGCCCTGTTAGACCCGTCCTCCCTTCCTGAGCCCCCAGGGTAGGCCTGGTATCCCTACCTGGTGCACCTGCTTAAGCCTGGCGTCCCTTCCCGACGCTCCGGGGTCGTACCGGTACCCCCACTCGGTACTCCGTGGTAGTACCCGTAACCCTCATCGGTACTCCGGGGTGGTACCAGTACTCCCACCAGGTACTCCGGGGTAGCACCCGTAACCCTCATCGGTACTCCGGGGTGGTACCAGTACCCCCACCCAGTACTACAGGGTACAACTGCTGTCCCTACGGGCGCGCGGGGTTACACCCGACCTTTCTATCTCACCCACCACGTTAGGCCCGGTGTCCCTACCCGACGTTCCGGGATAGAACCTGTTCCCCCAACAGTACTATGGGGTTGTACCGGAAACCTTTGTGATGCGCCGGAGTTCACCTCTTGTCCCTACGGGCGTGCCCTGTTAGACCCGGCCTCTCTTCCTGAGCCCCCAGGGTAGGCCTGGTATCCCTACCTGGTGCACCTGCTTAAGCCTGGCGTCCCTTCCCGACGCTCCGGGGTAGTACCGGTACCCCCACTCGGTACTCCATCGTAGTAACCTTAATCCTCATCGGTACTCCGGGGTAGTACCCGTAACCCCCAAACGGTACACCGTAGTAGTACCCGTAACCCTCATCGGTACTCCGGGGTGGTACCAGTACCCGCAACCGGCGCTCCGGGGTAGTACCGGTACCACCACTCGGCACTCCGGGGTGGTACCAGTACCCCCACCCAGTACTACAGGGTACAACTGCTGTCCCTACGGGCGGGCGGGGTTACACCCGACCTTTCTATCTCACCCACCACGTTAGGCCCGGTGTCCCTCCCCGACGTTCCGGGATAGAACCTGTTCCCCCAACAGTACTATGGGCTTGTACCGGAAACCTTTGTGATGCGCCGGAGTTCACCTGTTGTCCCTACGGGCGCGCCCTGTTAGACCCGGCCTCCCTTCCTGAGCCCCCAGGGTAGGCCTGGTATCCCTACCTGGTGCACCTGCTTAAGCCTGGCGTCCCTTCCCGACGCTCCGGGGTCGTACCGGTACCCCCACTCGGTACTCCGTCGTAGTACCCGCAATCCTCATCGGTACTCCGGGGTGGTACCAGTACTCCCACCAGGTACTCCGGGGTAGCACCCGTAACCCTCATTGGTAACCCGCGGTGGTACCAGTACCCGCAACCGGCGCTCCGGGGTAGTACCGGTACCACCACTCGGCACTCCGGGGTGGTACCAGTACCCCCACCCAGTACTACAGGGTACAACTGCTGTCCCTACGGGCGCGCGATGTTAGACTCGCCCTCACTACCTAACCCTCTGCGTTAGGCCCGGTGTCCCTCCCCGACGTTCCGGGATAGAACCTGTTCCCCCAACAGTACTATGGGCTTGCACCGGAAACCTTTCTGATGCGCCGGAGATCACCTCTTGTCCCTACGGGCGCGCCCTGTTAGACCCGGCCTCCCTTCCGGAGCCCCCAGGGTAGGCCTGGTATCCCTACCTGGTGCACCTGCTTAAGCCTGGCGTCCCTTCCTGACGCTGCGGGGTAGTACCGGTACCCCCACTCGCTACTCCGTCGTAGTAACCGTAATCCTCCTCGGTACTCCGGGGTAGTACTGGTACCCCCAAACGGTACACCGTAGTAGTACCCGTAACCCTCATCGGTACTCCGGGGTGGTACCAGTACCCGCAACCGGCGCCCCGGCGTAGTACCGGTACCACCACTCGGCACTCCGGGGTGGTACCAGTACCCCCACCCAGTACTACAGGGTACAACTGCTGTCCCTACGGGCGCGCGATGTTAGACACGCCCTTACTACCTAACCCTCTGCGTTAGGCCCGGTGTCCCTCCCCGACGTTCCGGGATAGAACCTGTTCCCCCAACAGTACTATGGGCTTGCACCGGAAACCTTTCTGATGCGCCGGAGATCACCTCTTGTCCCAACGGGCGCGCCCTGTTAGACCCAGCCTCCCTTCCTGAGCCCCCAGGGTAGGCCTGGTATCCCTACCTGGTGCACCTGCTTAAGCCTGGCGTCCCTTCCCGACGCTCCGGGGTAGTACCGGTACCCCCACTCGGTACTCCATCGTAGTAACCGTAATCCTCATCGGTACTCCGGGGTAGTACCCGTAACCCCCAAACGGTACACCGTGGTAGTACCCGTAACCCTCATCGGTAATCCGGGGTGGTACCAGTACCCGCAACCGGCGCTCCGGGGTAGTACCGGTACCACCACTCGGCACTCCGGGGTGGTACCAGTACCCCCACCCAGTACTACAGGGTACAACTGCTGTCCCTACGGGCGCGCGGGGATACACCCGACCTTTCTATCTCACCCACCACGTTAGGCCCGGTGTCCCTACCCGACGTTCCGGGATAGAACCTGTTGCCCCAACAGTACTATGGGCTTGTACCGGAAACCTTTGTGATGCGCCGGAGTTCAGCTGTTGTCCCTACGGGCGCGCCCTGTTAGACCCGGCCTCCCTTCCTGAGCCCCCAGGGTAGGCCTGGTATCCCTACCTGGTGCACCTGCTTAAGCCTGGCGTCCCTTCCCGACGCTCCGGGGTAGTACCGGTACCCCCACTCGGTACTCCGTGGTAGTAACCGTAACCCTCATCGGTACTCTGGGGTGGTACCAGTACCCCCACCCAGTACTACAGGGTACAACTGCTGTCCCTACGGGCGGGCGGGGTTACACCCGACCTTTCTATCTCACCCACTACATTAGGCCCGGTGTCCCTCCCCGACGTTCCGGGATAGAACCTGTTCCCCCAACAGTACTATGGGGTTGTACCGGAAACCTTTGTGATGCGCCGGAGTTCACCTGTTGTCCCTACGGGCGCGCCCTGTTAGACCCGTCCTCCCTTCCTGAGCCCCCAGGGTAGGCCTGGTATCCCTACCTGGTGCACCTGCTTAAGCCTGGCGTCCCTTCCCGACGCTCCGGGGTCGTACCGGTACCCCCACTCGGTACTCCGTCGTAGTACCCGCAATCCTCATCGGTACTCCGGGGTGGTACCAGTACTCCCACCAGGTACTCCGGGGTAGCACCCGTAACCCTCATTGGTAACCCGCGGTGGTACCAGTACCCGCAACCGGCGCTCCGGGGTAGTACCGGTACCACCACTCGGCACTCCGGGGTGGTACCAGTACCCCCACCCAGTACTACAGGGTACAACTGCTGTCCCTACGGGCGCGCGATGTTAGACTCGCCCTCACTACCTAACCCTCTGCGTTAGGCCCGGTGTCCCTACCCGACGTTCCGGGATAGAACCTGTTCCCCCAACAGTACTATGGGCTTGCACCGGAAACCTTTCTGATGCGCCGGAGATCACCTCTTGTCCCTACGGGCGCGCCCTGTTACACCCGGCCTCCCTTCCTGAGCCCCCAGGGTAGGCCTGGTATCCCTACCTGGTGCACCTGCTTAAGCCTGGCGTCCCTTCCCGACGCTCCGGGGTAGTACCGGTACCCCCACTCGCTACTCCGTCGTAGTAACCGTAATCCTCATCGGTACTCCGGGGTAGTACCCGTAACCCCCAAACGGTACACCGTGGTAGCACCCGTAACCCTCATCGGTACTCCGGGGTGGTACCAGTACCCCCACCCAGTACTACAGGGTACAACTGCTGTCCCTACGGGCGCGCGATGTTAGACTCGCCCTCACTACCTAACCCTCTGCGTTAGGCCCGGTGTCCCTACCCGACGTTCCGGGATAGAACCTGTTCCCCCAACAGTACTATGGGCTTGCACCGGAAACCTTTCTGATGCGCCGGAGATCACCTCTTGTCCCTACGGGCGCGCCCTGTTACACCCGGCCTCCCTTCCTGAGCCCCCAGGGTAGGCCTGGTATCCCTACCTGGTGCACCTGCTTAAGCCTGGCGTCCCTTCCCGACGCTCCGGGGTAGTACCGGTACCCCCACTCGGTACTCCGTCGTAGTAACCGTAATCCTCATCGGTACTCCGGGGTAGTACCGGTACCCCCAAACGGTACACCGTGGTAGTACCCGTAACCCTCATCGGTACTCCGGGGTGGTACCAGTACCCGCAACCGGCGCTCCGGGGTAGTACCGGTACCACCACTCGGCACTCCGGGGTGGTACCAGTACCCCCACCCAGTACTACAGGGTACAACTGCTGTCCCTACGGGCGCGCGATGTTAGACTCGCCCTTACTACCTAACCCTCTGCGTTAGGCCCGGTGTCCCTCCCCGACGTTCCGGGATAGAACCTGTTCCCCCAACAGTACTATGGGGTTGTACCGGAAACCTTTGTGATGCGCCGGAGTTCACCTGTTGTCCCTACGGGCGCGCCCTGTTAGACCCGTCCTCCCTTCCTGAGCCCCCAGGGTAGGCCTGGTATCCCTACCTGGTGCACCTGCTTAAGCCTGGCGTCCCTTCCCGACGCTCCGGGGTCGTACCGGTACCCCCACTCGGTACTCCGTGGTAGTACCCGTAACCCTCATCGGTACTCCGGGGTGGTACCAGTACTCCCACCAGGTACTCCGGGGTAGCACCCGTAACCCTCATCGGTACTCCGGGGTGGTACCAGTACCCCCACCCAGTACTACAGGGTACAACTGCTGTCCCTACGGGCGCGCGGGGTTACACCCGACCTTTCTATCTCACCCACCACGTTAGGCCCGGTGTCCCTACCCGACGTTCCGGGATAGAACCTGTTCCCCCAACAGTACTATGGGGTTGTACCGGAAACCTTTGTGATGCGCCGGAGTTCACCTCTTGTCCCTACGGGCGTGCCCTGTTAGACCCGGCCTCTCTTCCTGAGCCCCCAGGGTAGGCCTGGTATCCCTACCTGGTGCACCTGCTTAAGCCTGGCGTCCCTTCCCGACGCTCCGGGGTAGTACCGGTACCCCCACTCGGTACTCCATCGTAGTAACCTTAATCCTCATCGGTACTCCGGGGTAGTACCCGTAACCCCCAAACGGTACACCGTAGTAGTACCCGTAACCCTCATCGGTACTCCGGGGTGGTACCAGTACCCGCAACCGGCGCTCCGGGGTAGTACCGGTACCACCACTCGGCACTCCGGGGTGGTACCAGTACCCCCACCCAGTACTACAGGGTACAACTGCTGTCCCTACGGGCGCACGGGGATACACCCGACCTTTCTATCTCACCCACCACGTTAGGCCCGGTGTCCCTACCCGACGTTCCGGGATAGAACCTGTTGCCCCAACAGTACTATGGGCTTGTACCGGAAACCTTTGTGATGCGCCGGAGTTCAGCTGTTGTCCCTACGGGCGCGCCCTGTTAGACCCGGCCTCCCTTCCTGAGCCCCCAGGGTAGGCCTGGTATCCCTACCTGGTGCACCTGCTTAAGCCTGGCGTCCCTTCCCGACGCTCCGGGGTAGTACCGGTACCCCCACTCGGTACTCCGTGGTAGTAACCGTAACCCTCATCGGTACTCTGGGGTGGTACCAGTACCCCCACCCAGTACTACAGGGTACAACTGCTGTCCCTACGGGCGGGCGGGGTTACACCCGACCTTTCTATCTCACCCACTACATTAGGCCCGGTGTCCCTCCCCGACGTTCCGGGATAGAACCTGTTCCCCCAACAGTACTATGGGGTTGTACCGGAAACCTTTGTGATGCGCCGGAGTTCACCTGTTGTCCCTACGGGCGCGCCCTGTTAGACCCGTCCTCCCTTCCTGAGCCCCCAGGGTAGGCCTGGTATCCCTACCTGGTGCACCTGCTTAAGCCTGGCGTCCCTTCCCGACGCTCCGGGGTCGTACCGGTACCCCCACTCGGTACTCCGTCGTAGTACCCGCAATCCTCATCGGTACTCCGGGGTGGTACCAGTACTCCCACCAGGTACTCCGGGGTAGCACCCGTAACCCTCATTGGTAACCCGCGGTGGTACCAGTACCCGCAACCGGCGCTCCGGGGTAGTACCGGTACCACCACTCGGCACTCCGGGGTGGTACCAGTACCCCCACCCAGTACTACAGGGTACAACTGCTGTCCCTACGGGCGCGCGATGTTAGACTCGCCCTCACTACCTAACCCTCTGCGTTAGGCCCGGTGTCCCTCCCCGACGTTCCGGGATAGAACCTGTTCCCCCAACAGTACTATGGGCTTGCACCGGAAACCTTTCTGATGCGCCGGAGATCACCTCTTGTCCCTACGGGCGCGCCCTGTTAGACCCGGCCTCCCTTCCGGAGCCCCCAGGGTAGGCCTGGTATCCCTACCTGGTGCACCTGCTTAAGCCTGGCGTCCCTTCCTGACGCTCCGGGGTAGTACCGGTACCCCCACTCGCTACTCCGTCGTAGTAACCGTAATCCTCCTCGGTACTCCGGGGTAGTACTGGTACCCCCAAACGGTACACCGTAGTAGTACCCGTAACCCTCATCGGTACTCCGGGGTGGTACCAGTACCCGCAACCGGCGCCCCGGCGTAGTACCGGTACCACCACTCGGCACTCCGGGGTGGTACCAGTACCCCCACCCAGTACTACAGGGTACAACTGCTGTCCCTACGGGCGCGCGATGTTAGACACGCCCTTACTACCTAACCCTCTGCGTTAGGCCCGGTGTCCCTCCCCGACGTTCCGGGATAGAACCTGTTCCCCCAACAGTACTATGGGCTTGCACCGGAAACCTTTCTGATGCGCTGGAGATCACCTCTTGTCCCAACGGGCGCGCCCTGTTAGACCCAGCCTCCCTTCCTGAGCCCCCAGGGTAGGCCTGGTATCCCTACCTGGTGCACCTGCTTAAGCCTGGCGTCCCTTCCCGACGCTCCGGGGTAGTACCGGTACCCCCACTCGGTACTCCATCGTAGTAACCGTAATCCTCATCGGTACTCCGGGGTAGTACCCGTAACCCCCAAACGGTACACCGTGGTAGTACCCGTAACCCTCATCGGTAATCCGGGGTGGTACCAGTACCCGCAACCGGCGCTCCGGGGTAGTACCGGTACCACCACTCGGCACTCCGGGGTGGTACCAGTACCCCCACCCAGTACTACAGGGTACAACTGCTGTCCCTACGGGCGCGCGGGGATACACCCGACCTTTCTATCTCACCCACCACGTTAGGCCCGGTGTCCCTACCCGACGTTCCGGGATAGAACCTGTTGCCCCAACAGTACTATGGGCTTGTACCGGAAACCTTTGTGATGCGCCGGAGTTCAGCTGTTGTCCCTACGGGCGCGCCCTGTTAGACCCGGCCTCCCTTCCTGAGCCCCCAGGGTAGGCCTGGTATCCCTACCTGGTGCACCTGCTTAAGCCTGGCGTCCCTTCCCGACGCTCCGGGGTAGTACCGGTACCCCCACTCGGTACTCCGTGGTAGTAACCGTAACCCTCATCGGTACTCTGGGGTGGTACCAGTACCCCCACCCAGTACTACAGGGTACAACTGCTGTCCCTACGGGCGGGCGGGGTTACACCCGACCTTTCTATCTCACCCACTACATTAGGCCCGGTGTCCCTCCCCGACGTTCCGGGATAGAACCTGTTCCCCCAACAGTACTATGGGGTTGTACCGGAAACCTTTGTGATGCGCCGGAGTTCACCTGTTGTCCCTACGGGCGCGCCCTGTTAGACCCGTCCTCCCTTCCTGAGCCCCCAGGGTAGGCCTGGTATCCCTACCTGGTGCACCTGCTTAAGCCTGGCGTCCCTTCCCGACGCTCCGGGGTCGTACCGGTACCCCCACTCGGTACTCCGTCGTAGTACCCGCAATCCTCATCGGTACTCCGGGGTGGTACCAGTACTCCCACCAGGTACTCCGGGGTAGCACCCGTAACCCTCATTGGTAACCCGCGGTGGTACCAGTACCCGCAACCGGCGCTCCGGGGTAGTACCGGTACCACCACTCGGCACTCCGGGGTGGTACCAGTACCCCCACCCAGTACTACAGGGTACAACTGCTGTCCCTACGGGCGCGCGATGTTAGACTCGCCCTCACTACCTAACCCTCTGCGTTAGGCCCGGTGTCCCTCCCCGACGTTCCGGGATAGAACCTGTTCCCCCAACAGTACTATGGGCTTGCACCGGAAACCTTTCTGATGCGCCGGAGATCACCTCTTGTCCCTACGGGCGCGCCCTGTTAGACCCGGCCTCCCTTCCGGAGCCCCCAGGGTAGGCCTGGTATCCCTACCTGGTGCACCTGCTTAAGCCTGGCGTCCCTTCCCGACGCTCCGGGGTAGTACCGGTACCCCCACTCGCTACTCCGTCGTAGTAACCGTAATCCTCCTCGGTACTCCGGGGTAGTACTGGTACCCCCAAACGGTACACCGTAGTAGTACCCGTAACCCTCATCGGTACTCCGGGGTGGTACCAGTACCCGCAACCGGCGCCCCGGCGTAGTACCGGTACCACCACTCGGCACTCCGGGGTGGTACCAGTACCCCCACCCAGTACTACCGGGTACAACTGCTGTCCCTACGGGCGCGCGATGTTAGACACGCCCTTACTACCTAACCCTCTGCGTTAGGCCCGGTGTCCCTCCCCGACGTTCCGGGATAGAACCTGTTCCCCCAACAGTACTATGGGCTTGCACCGGAAACCTTTCTGATGCGCCGGAGATCACCTCTTGTCCCAACGGGCGCGCCCTGTTAGACCCAGCCTCCCTTCCTGAGCCCCCAGGGTAGGCCTGGTATCCCTACCTGGTGCACCTGCTTAAGCCTGGCGTCCCTTCCCGACGCTCCGGGGTAGTACCGGTACCCCCACTCGGTACTCCATCGTAGTAACCGTAATCCTCATCGGTACTCCGGGGTAGTACCCGTAACCCCCAAACGGTACACCGTGGTAGTACCCGTAACCCTCATCGGTACTCCGGGGTGGTACCAGTACCCGCAACCGGCGCTCCGGGGTAGTACCGGTACCACCACTCGGCACTCCGGGGTGGTACCAGTACCCCCACCCAGTACTACAGGGTACAACTGCTGTCCCTACGGGCGCGCGATGTTAGACTCGCCCTCACTACCTAACCCTCTGCGTTAGGCCCGGTGTCCCTACCCGACGTTCCGGGATAGAACCTGTTCCCCCAACAGTACTATGGGCTTGCACCGGAAACCTTTCTGATGCGCCGGAGATCACCTCTTGTCCCTACGGGCGCGCCCTGTTACACCCGGCCTCCCTTCCTGAGCCCCCAGGGTAGGCCTGGTATCCCTACCTGGTGCACCTGCTTAAGCCTGGCGTCCCTTCCCGACGCTCCGGGGTAGTACCGGTACCCCCACTCGCTACTCCGTCGTAGTAACCGTAATCCTCATCGGTACTCCGGGGTAGTACCCGTAACCCCCAAACGGTACACCGTGGTAGCACCCGTAACCCTCATCGGTACTCCGGGGTGGTACCAGTACCCCCACCCAGTACTACAGGGTACAACTGCTGTCCCTACGGGCGCGCGATGTTAGACTCGCCCTCACTACCTAACCCTCTGCGTTAGGCCCGGTGTCCCTACCCGACGTTCCGGGATAGAACCTGTTCCCCCAACAGTACTATGGGCTTGCACCGGAAACCTTTCTGATGCGCCGGAGATCACCTCTTGTCCCTACGGGCGCGCCCTGTTACACCCGGCCTCCCTTCCTGAGCCCCCAGGGTAGGCCTGGTATCCCTACCTGGTGCACCTGCTTAAGCCTGGCGTCCCTTCCCGACGCTCCGGGGTAGTACCGGTACCCCCACTCGGTACTCCGTCGTAGTAACCGTAATCCTCATCGGTACTCCGGGGTAGTACCGGTACCCCCAAACGGTACACCGTGGTAGTACCCGTAACCCTCATCGGTACTCCGGGGTGGTACCAGTACCCGCAACCGGCGCTCCGGGGTAGTACCGGTACCACCACTCGGCACTCCGGGGTGGTACCAGTACCCCCACCCAGTACTACAGGGTACAACTGCTGTCCCTACGGGCGCGCGATGTTAGACTCGCCCTTACTACCTAACCCTCTGCGTTAGGCCCGGTGTCCCTCCCCGACGTTCCGGGATAGAACCTGTTCCCCCAACAGTACTATGGGGTTGTACCGGAAACCTTTGTGATGCGCCGGAGTTCACCTGTTGTCCCTACGGGCGCGCCCTGTTAGACCCGTCCTCCCTTCCTGAGCCCCCAGGGTAGGCCTGGTATCCCTACCTGGTGCACCTGCTTAAGCCTGGCGTCCCTTCCCGACGCTCCGGGGTCGTACCGGTACCCCCACTCGGTACTCCGTGGTAGTACCCGTAACCCTCATCGGTACTCCGGGGTGGTACCAGTACTCCCACCAGGTACTCCGGGGTAGCACCCGTAACCCTCATCGGTACTCCGGGGTGGTACCAGTACCCCCACCCAGTACTACAGGGTACAACTGCTGTCCCTACGGGCGCGCGGGGTTACACCCGACCTTTCTATCTCACCCACCACGTTAGGCCCGGTGTCCCTACCCGACGTTCCGGGATAGAACCTGTTCCCCCAACAGTACTATGGGGTTGTACCGGAAACCTTTGTGATGCGCCGGAGTTCACCTCTTGTCCCTACGGGCGTGCCCTGTTAGACCCGGCCTCTCTTCCTGAGCCCCCAGGGTAGGCCTGGTATCCCTACCTGGTGCACCTGCTTAAGCCTGGCGTCCCTTCCCGACGCTCCGGGGTAGTACCGGTACCCCCACTCGGTACTCCATCGTAGTAACCTTAATCCTCATCGGTACTCCGGGGTAGTACCCGTAACCCCCAAACGGTACACCGTAGTAGTACCCGTAACCCTCATCGGTACTCCGGGGTGGTACCAGTACCCGCAACCGGCGCTCCGGGGTAGTACCGGTACCACCACTCGGCACTCCGGGGTGGTACCAGTACCCCCACCCAGTACTACAGGGTACAACTGCTGTCCCTACGGGCGCACGGGGATACACCCGACCTTTCTATCTCACCCACCACGTTAGGCCCGGTGTCCCTACCCGACGTTCCGGGATAGAACCTGTTGCCCCAACAGTACTATGGGCTTGTACCGGAAACCTTTGTGATGCGCCGGAGTTCAGCTGTTGTCCCTACGGGCGCGCCCTGTTAGACCCGGCCTCCCTTCCTGAGCCCCCAGGGTAGGCCTGGTATCCCTACCTGGTGCACCTGCTTAAGCCTGGCGTCCCTTCCCGACGCTCCGGGGTAGTACCGGTACCCCCACTCGGTACTCCGTGGTAGTACCCGTAACCCTCATCGGTACTCTGGGGTGGTACCAGTACCCCCACCCAGTACTACAGGGTACAACTGCTGTCCCTACGGGCGGGCGGGGTTACACCCGACCTTTCTATCTCACCCACTACATTAGGCCCGGTGTCCCTCCCCGACGTTCCGGGATAGAACCTGTTCCCCCAACAGTACTATGGGGTTGTACCGGAAACCTTTGTGATGCGCCGGAGTTCACCTCTTGTCCCTACGGGCGCGCCCTGTTAGACCCGTCCTCCCTTCCTGAGCCCCCAGGGTAGGCCTGGTATCCCTACCTGGTGCACCTGCTTAAGCCTGGCGTCCCTTCCCGACGCTCCGGGGTCGTACCGGTACCCCCACTCGGTACTCCGTCGTAGTACCCGCAATCCTCATCGGTACTCCGGGGTGGTACCAGTACTCCCACCAGGTACTCCGGGGTAGCACCCGTAACCCTCATTGGTAACCCGCGGTGGTACCAGTACCCGCAACCGGCGCTCCGGGGTAGTACCGGTACCACCACTCGGCACTCCGGGGTGGTACCAGTACCCCCACCCAGTACTACAGGGTACAACTGCTGTCCCTACGGGCGCGCGATGTTAGACTCGCCCTCACTACCTAACCCTCTGCGTTAGGCCCGGTGTCCCTCCCCGACGTTCCGGGATAGAACCTGTTCCCCCAACAGTACTATGGGCTTGCACCGGAAACCTTTCTGATGCGCCGGAGATCACCTCTTGTCCCTACGGGCGCGCCCTGTTAGACCCGGCCTCCCTTCCGGAGCCCCCAGGGTAGGCCTGGTATCCCTACCTGGTGCACCTGCTTAAGCCTGGCGTCCCTTCCTGACGCTCCGGGGTAGTACCGGTACCCCCACTCGCTACTCCGTCGTAGTAACCGTAATCCTCCTCGGTACTCCGGGGTAGTACTGGTACCCCCAAACGGTACACCGTAGTAGTACCCGTAACCCTCATCGGTACTCCGGGGTGGTACCAGTACCCGCAACCGGCGCCCCGGCGTAGTACCGGTACCACCACTCGGCACTCCGGGGTGGTACCAGTACCCCCACCCAGTACTACAGGGTACAACTGCTGTCCCTACGGGCGCGCGATGTTAGACACGCCCTTACTACCTAACCCTCTGCGTTAGGCCCGGTGTCCCTCCCCGACGTTCCGGGATAGAACCTGTTCCCCCAACAGTACTATGGGCTTGCACCGGAAACCTTTCTGATGCGCCGGAGATCACCTCTTGTCCCAACGGGCGCGCCCTGTTAGACCCAGCCTCCCTTCCTGAGCCCCCAGGGTAGGCCTGGTATCCCTACCTGGTGCACCTGCTTAAGCCTGGCGTCCCTTCCCGACGCTCCGGGGTAGTACCGGTACCCCCACTCGGTACTCCATCGTAGTAACCTTAATCCTCATCGGTACTCCGGGGTAGTACCCGTAACCCCCAAACGGTACACCGTGGTAGTACCCGTAACCCTCATCGGTAATCCGGGGTGGTACCAGTACCCGCAACCGGCGCTCCGGGGTAGTACCGGTACCACCACTCGGCACTCCGGGGTGGTACCAGTACCCCCACCCAGTACTACAGGGTACAACTGCTGTCCCTACGGGCGCGCGGGGATACACCCGACCTTTCTATCTCACCCACCACGTTAGGCCCGGTGTCCCTACCCGACGTTCCGGGATAGAACCTGTTGCCCCAACAGTACTATGGGCTTGTACCGGAAACCTTTGTGATGCGCCGGAGTTCAGCTGTTGTCCCTACGGGCGCGCCCTGTTAGACCCGGCCTCCCTTCCTGAGCCCCCAGGGTAGGCCTGGTATCCCTACCTGGTGCACCTGCTTAAGCCTGGCGTCCCTTCCCGACGCTCCGGGGTAGTACCGGTACCCCCACTCGGTACTCCGTGGTAGTAACCGTAACCCTCATCGGTACTCTGGGGTGGTACCAGTACCCCCACCCAGTACTACAGGGTACAACTGCTGTCCCTACGGGCGGGCGGGGTTACACCCGACCTTTCTATCTCACCCACTACATTAGGCCCGGTGTCCCTCCCCGACGTTCCGGGATAGAACCTGTTCCCCCAACAGTACTATGGGGTTGTACCGGAAACCTTTGTGATGCGCCGGAGTTCACCTGTTGTCCCTACGGGCGCGCCCTGTTAGACCCGTCCTCCCTTCCTGAGCCCCCAGGGTAGGCCTGGTATCCCTACCTGGTGCACCTGCTTAAGCCTGGCGTCCCTTCCCGACGCTCCGGGGTCGTACCGGTACCCCCACTCGGTACTCCGTCGTAGTACCCGCAATCCTCATCGGTACTCCGGGGTGGTACCAGTACTCCCACCAGGTACTCCGGGGTAGCACCCGTAACCCTCATTGGTAACCCGCGGTGGTACCAGTACCCGCAACCGGCGCTCCGGGGTAGTACCGGTACCACCACTCGGCACTCCGGGGTGGTACCAGTACCCCCACCCAGTACTACAGGGTACAACTGCTGTCCCTACGGGCGCGCGATGTTAGACTCGCCCTCACTACCTAACCCTCTGCGTTAGGCCCGGTGTCCCTCCCCGACGTTCCGGGATAGAACCTGTTCCCCCAACAGTACTATGGGCTTGCACCGGAAACCTTTCTGATGCGCCGGAGATCACCTCTTGTCCCTACGGGCGCGCCCTGTTAGACCCGGCCTCCCTTCCGGAGCCCCCAGGGTAGGCCTGGTATCCCTACCTGGTGCACCTGCTTAAGCCTGGCGTCCCTTCCCGACGCTCCGGGGTAGTACCGGTACCCCCACTCGCTACTCCGTCGTAGTAACCGTAATCCTCCTCGGTACTCCGGGGTAGTACTGGTACCCCCAAACGGTACACCGTAGTAGTACCCGTAACCCTCATCGGTACTCCGGGGTGGTACCAGTACCCGCAACCGGCGCCCCGGCGTAGTACCGGTACCACCACTCGGCACTCCGGGGTGGTACCAGTACCCCCACCCAGTACTACCGGGTACAACTGCTGTCCCTACGGGCGCGCGATGTTAGACACGCCCTTACTACCTAACCCTCTGCGTTAGGCCCGGTGTCCCTCCCCGACGTTCCGGGATAGAACCTGTTCCCCCAACAGTACTATGGGGTTGTACCGGAAACCTTTGTGATGCGCCGGAGTTCACCTCTTGTCCCTACGGGCGCGCCCTGTTAGACCCGGCCTCCCTTCCTGAGCCCCCAGGGTAGGCCTGGTATCCCTACCTGGTGCACCTGCTTAAGCCTGGCGTCCCTTCCCGACGCTCCGGGGTAGTACCGGTACCCCCACTCGGTACTCCGTCGTAGTACCCATAATCCTCATCGGTACTCCGGGGTAGTACCAGTAACCCCCAAACGGTACACCGTGGTAGTACCCGTAACCCTCATCGGTAATCCGGGGTGGTACCAGTACCCGCAACCGGCGCTCCGGGGTAGTACCGGTACCACGACTCGGCACTCCGGGGTGGTACCAGTACCCCCACCCAGTACTACTACGGGGTACAACTGCTGTCCCTACGGGCGCACGGGGATACACCCGACCTTTCTATCTCACCCACCACGTTAGGCCCGGTGTCCCTACCCGACGTTCCGGGATAGAACCTGTTCCCCCAACAGTACTATGGGGTTGTACCGGAAACCTTTGTGATGCGCCGGAGTTCACCTGTTGTCTTACGGTTGCGCCCTGTTAGACCCGGCCTGCCTTCCTGAGCCCCCAGGGTAGGCCTGGTATCCCTACCTGGTGCACCTGCTTAAGCCTGGCGTCCCTTCCCGACGCTCCGGGGTCGTACCGGTACCCCCACTCGGTACTCCGTCATAGTACCCGCAATCCTCATCGGTACTCCGGGGTGGTACCAGTACTCCCACCAGGTACTCCGGGGTAGCACCCGTAACCCTCATCGGTACTCCGGGGTGGTACCAGTACCCGCAACCGGCGCTCCGGGGTAGTACCGGTACCACCACTCGGCACTCCGGGGTGGTACCAGTACCCCCACCCAGTACTACAGGGTACAACTGCTGTCCCTACGGGTGCACGGGGTTACACCCGACCTTTCTATCTCACCCACCACGTTAGGCCCGGTGTCCCTACCCGACGTTCCGGGATAGAACCTGTTCCCCCAACAGTACTATGGGGTTGTACCGGAAACCTTTGTGATGCGCCGGAGTTCACCTCTTGTCCCTACGGGCGCGCCCTGTTAGACCCGGCCTCCCTTCCTGAGCCCCCAGGGTAGGCCTGGTATCCCTACCTGGTGCACCTGCTTAAGCCTGGCGTCCCTTCCCGACGCTCCGGGGTAGTACCGGTACCCCCACTCGCTACTCCGTCGTAGTAACCGTAATCCTCATGGGTACTCCGGGGTAGTACCCGTAACCCCCAAACGGTACACCGTGGTAGTACCCGTAACCCTCATCGGTAATCCGGGGTGGTACCAGTACCCGCAACCGGCGCTCCGGGGTAGTACCGGTACCACCACTCGGCACTCCGGGGTGGTACCAGTACCCCCACCCAGTACTACAGGGTACAACTGCTGTCCCTACGGGCGCGCGGGGATACACCCGACCTTTCTATCTCACCCACCACGTTAGGCCCGGTGTCCCTACCCGACGTTCCGGGATAGAACCTGTTCCCCCAACAGTACTATGGGGTTGTACTGGAAGCCTTTGTGATGCGCCGGAGTTCACCTGTTGTCTTACGGGCGCGCCCTGTTAGACCCGGCCTCCCTTCCTGAGCCCCCAGGGTAGGCCTGGTATCCCTACCTGGTGCACCTGCTTAAGCCTGGCGTCCCTTCCCGACGCTCCGGGGTAGTACCGGTACCCCCACTCGGTACTCCGTCGTAGTAACTGTAATCCTCCTCGGTACTCCGGGGTAGTACTGGTACCCCCAAACGGTACACCGTGGTAGTACCAGTAACCCTCATCGGTACTCCGGGGTGGTACCAGTACCCGCAACCGGCGCTCCGGGGTAGTACCGGTACCACCACTCGGCACTCCGGGGTGGTACCAGTACCCCCACCCAGTACTACAGGGTACAACTGCTGTCCCTACGGGCGCGCGATGTTAGACTCGCCCTCACTACCTAACCCTCTGCGTTAGGCCCGGTGTCCCTACCCGACGTTCCGGGATAGAACCTGTTCCCCCAACAGTACTATGGGCTTGCACCGGAAACCTTTCTGATGCGCCGGAGATCACCTCTTGTCCCTACGGGCGCGCCCTGTTACACCCGGCCTCCCTTCCTGAGCCCCCAGGGTAGGCCTGGTATCCCTACCTGGTGCACCTGCTTAAGCCTGGCGTCCCTTCCCGACGCTCCGGGGTAGTACCGGTACCCCCACTCGCTACTCCGTCGTAGTAACCGTAATCCTCATCGGTACTCCGGGGTAGTACCCGTAACCCCCAAACGGTACACCGTGGTAGCACCCGTAACCCTCATCGGTACTCCGGGGTGGTACCAGTACCCCCACCCAGTACTACAGGGTACAACTGCTGTCCCTACGGGCGCGCGATGTTAGACTCGCCCTCACTACCTAACCCTCTGCGTTAGGCCCGGTGTCCCTCCCCGACGTTCCGGGATAGAACCTGTTCCCCCAACAGTACTATGGGCTTGCACCGGAAACCTTTCTGATGCGCCGGAGATCACCTCTTGTCCCTACGGGCGCGCCCTGTTACACCCGGCCTCCCTTCCTGAGCCCCCAGGGTAGGCCTGGTATCCCTACCTGGTGCACCTGCTTAAGCCTGGCGTCCCTTCCCGACGCTCCGGGGTAGTACCGGTACCCCCACTCGGTACCCCGTCGTAGTAACCGTAATCCTCATCGGTACTCCGGGGTAGTACCGGTACCCCCAAACGGTACACCGTGGTAGTACCCGTAACCCTCATCGGTACTCCGGGGTGGTACCAGTACCCGCAACCGGCGCTCCGGGGTAGTACCGGTACCACCACTCGGCACTCCGGGGTGGTACCAGTACCCCCACCCAGTACTACAGGGTACAACTGCTGTCCCTACGGGCGCGCGATGTTAGACTCGCCCTTACTACTTAACCCTCTGCGTTAGGCCCGGTGTCCCTCCCCGACGTTCCGGGATAGAACCTGTTCCCCCAACAGTACTATGGGGTTGTACCGGAAACCTTTGTGATGCGCCGGAGTTCACCTGTTGTCCCTACGGGCGCGCCCTGTTAGACCCGGCCTCCCTTCCTGAGCCCCCAGGGTAGGCCTGGTATCCCTACCTGGTGCACCTGCTTAAGCCTGGCGTCCCTTCCCGACGCTCCGGGGTCGTACCGGTACCCCCACTCGGTACTCCGTGGTAGTACCCGTAACCCTCATCGGTACTCCGGGGTGGTACCAGTACTCCCACCAGGTACTCCGGGGTAGCACCCGTAACCCTCATCGGTACTCCAGGGTGGTACCAGTACCCCCACCCAGTACTACAGGGTACAACTGCTGTCCCTACGGGCGCGCGGGGTTACACCCGACCTTTCTATCTCACCCACCACGTTAGGCCCGGTGTCCCTACCCGACGTTCCGGGATAGAACCTGTTCCCCCAACAGTACTATGGGGTTGTACCGGAAACCTTTGTGATGCGCCGGAGTTCACCTCTTGTCCCTACGGGCGCGCCCTGTTAGACCCGGCCTCTCTTCCTGAGCCCCCAGGGTAGGCCTGGTATCCCTACCTGGTGCACCTGCTTAAGCCTGGCGTCCCTTCCCGACGCTCCGGGGTAGTACCGGTACCCCCACTCGGTACTCCGTGGTAGTACCCGTAACCCTCATCGGTACTCTGGGGTGGTACCAGTACCCCCACCCAGTACTACAGGGTACAACTGCTGTCCCTACGGGCGGGCGGGGTTACACCCGACCTTTCTATCTCACCCACTACATTAGGCCCGGTGTCCCTCCCCGACGTTCCGGGATAGAACCTGTTCCCCCAACAGTACTATGGGGTTGTACCGGAAACCTTTGTGATGCGCCGGAGTTCACCTCTTGTCCCTACGGGCGCGCCCTGTTAGACCCGGCCTCCCTTCCTGAGCCCCCAGGGTAGGCCTGGTATCCCTACCTGGTGCACCTGCTTAAGCCTGGCGTCCCTTCCCGACGCTCCGGGGTAGTACCGGTACCCCCACTCGGTACTCCGTCGTAGTACCCATAATCCTCATCGGTACTCCGGGGTAGTACCAGTAACCCCCAAACGGTACACCGTGGTAGTACCCGTAACCCTCATCGGTAATCCGGGGTGGTACCAGTACCCGCAACCGGCGCTCCGGGGTAGTACCGGTACCACGACTCGGCACTCCGGGGTGGTACCAGTACCCCCACCCAGTACTACTACGGGGTACAACTGCTGTCCCTACGGGCGCACGGGGATACACCCGACCTTTCTATCTCACCCACCACGTTAGGCCCGGTGTCCCTACCCGACGTTCCGGGATAGAACCTGTTCCCCCAACAGTACTATGGGGTTGTACCGGAAACCTTTGTGATGCGCCGGAGTTCACCTGTTGTCTTACGGTTGCGCCCTGTTAGACCCGGCCTGCCTTCCTGAGCCCCCAGGGTAGGCCTGGTATCCCTACCTGGTGCACCTGCTTAAGCCTGGCGTCCCTTCCCGACGCTCCGGGGTCGTACCGGTACCCCCACTCGGTACTCCGTCATAGTACCCGCAATCCTCATCGGTACTCCGGGGTGGTACCAGTACTCCCACCAGGTACTCCGGGGTAGCACCCGTAACCCTCATCGGTACTCCGGGGTGGTACCAGTACCCGCAACCGGCGCTCCGGGGTAGTACCGGTACCACCACTCGGCACTCCGGGGTGGTACCAGTACCCCCACCCAGTACTACAGGGTACAACTGCTGTCCCTACGGGTGCACGGGGTTACACCCGACCTTTCTATCTCACCCACCACGTTAGGCCCGGTGTCCCTACCCGACGTTCCGGGATAGAACCTGTTCCCCCAACAGTACTATGGGGTTGTACCGGAAACCTTTGTGATGCGCCGGAGTTCACCTCTTGTCCCTACGGGCGCGCCCTGTTAGACCCGGCCTCCTTTCCTGAGCCCCCAGGGTAGGCCTGGTATCCCTACCTGGTGCACCTGCTTAAGCCTGGCGTCCCTTCCCGACGCTCCGGGGTAGTACCGGTACCCCCACTCGCTACTCCGTCGTAGTAACCGTAATCCTCATGGGTACTCCGGGGTAGTACCCGTAACCCCCAAACGGTACACCGTGGTAGTACCCGTAACCCTCATCGGTAATCCGGGGTGGTACCAGTACCCGCAACCGGCGCTCCGGGGTAGTACCGGTACCACCACTCGGCACTCCGGGGTGGTACCAGTACCCCCACCCAGTACTACAGGGTACAACTGCTGTCCCTACGGGCGCGCGGGGATACACCCGACCTTTCTATCTCACCCACCACGTTAGGCCCGGTGTCCCTACCCGACGTTCCGGGATAGAACCTGTTCCCCCAACAGTACTATGGGGTTGTACTGGAAGCCTTTGTGATGCGCCGGAGTTCACCTGTTGTCTTACGGGCGCGCCCTGTTAGACCCGGCCTCCCTTCCTGAGCCCCCAGGGTAGGCCTGGTATCCCTACCTGGTGCACCTGCTTAAGCCTGGCGTCCCTTCCCGACGCTCCGGGGTAGTACCGGTACCCCCACTCGGTACTCCGTCGTAGTAACCGTAATCCTCCTCGGTACTCCGGGGTAGTACTGGTACCCCCAAACGGTACACCGTGGTAGTACCCGTAACCCTCATCGGTACTCCGGGGTGGTACCAGTACCCGCAACCGGCGCTCCGGGGTAGTACCGGTACCACCACTCGGCACTCCGGGGTGGTACCAGTACCCCCACCCAGTACTACAGGGTACAACTGCTGTCCCTACGGGCGCGCGATGTTAGACTCGCCCTCACTACCTAACCCTCTGCGTTAGGCCCGGTGTCCCTACCCGACGTTCCGGGATAGAACCTGTTCCCCCAACAGTACTATGGGCTTGCACCGGAAACCTTTCTGATGCGCCGGAGATCACCTCTTGTCCCTACGGGCGCGCCCTGTTACACCCGGCCTCCCTTCCTGAGCCCCCAGGGTAGGCCTGGTATCCCTACCTGGTGCACCTGCTTAAGCCTGGCGTCCCTTCCCGACGCTCCGGGGTAGTACCGGTACCCCCACTCGCTACTCCGTCGTAGTAACCGTAATCCTCATCGGTACTCCGGGGTAGTACCCGTAACCCCCAAACGGTACACCGTGGTAGCACCCGTAACCCTCATCGGTACTCCGGGGTGGTACCAGTACCCCCACCCAGTACTACAGGGTACAACTGCTGTCCCTACGGGCGCGCGATGTTAGACTCGCCCTCACTACCTAACCCTCTGCGTTAGGCCCGGTGTCCCTCCCCGACGTTCCGGGATAGAACCTGTTCCCCCAACAGTACTATGGGCTTGCACCGGAAACCTTTCTGATGCGCCGGAGATCACCTCTTGTCCCTACGGGCGCGCCCTGTTACACCCGGCCTCCCTTCCTGAGCCCCCAGGGTAGGCCTGGTATCCCTACCTGGTGCACCTGCTTAAGCCTGGCGTCCCTTCCCGACGCTCCGGGGTAGTACCGGTACCCCCACTCGGTACTCCGTCGTAGTAACCGTAATCCTCATCGGTACTCCGGGGTAGTACCGGTACCCCCAAACGGTACACCGTGGTAGTACCCGTAACCCTCATCGGTACTCCGGGGTGGTACCAGTACCCGCAACCGGCGCTCCGGGGTAGTACCGGTACCACCACTCGGCACTCCGGGGTGGTACCAGTACCCCCACCCAGTACTACAGGGTACAACTGCTGTCCCTACGGGCGCGCGATGTTAGACTCGCCCTTACTACCTAACCCTCTGCGTTAGGCCCGGTGTCCCTCCCCGACGTTCCGGGATAGAACCTGTTCCCCCAACAGTACTATGGGGTTGTACCGGAAACCTTTGTGATGCGCCGGAGTTCACCTGTTGTCCCTACGGGCGCGCCCTGTTAGACCCGGCCTCCCTTCCTGAGCCCCCAGGGTAGGCCTGGTATCCCTACCTGGTGCACCTGCTTAAGCCTGGCGTCCCTTCCCGACGCTCCGGGGTCGTACCGGTACCCCCACTCGGTACTCCGTGGTAGTACCCGTAACCCTCATCGGTACTCCGGGGTGGTACCAGTACTCCCACCAGGTACTCCGGGGTAGCACCCGTAACCCTCATCGGTACTCCGGGGTGGTACCAGTACCCCCACCCAGTACTACAGGGTACAACTGCTGTCCCTACGGGCGCGCGGGGTTACACCCGACCTTTCTATCTCACCCACCACGTTAGGCCCGGTGTCCCTACCCGACGTTCCGGGATAGAACCTGTTCCCCCAACAGTACTATGGGGTTGTACCGGAAACCTTTGTGATGCGCCGGAGTTCACCTCTTGTCCCTACGGGCGCGCCCTGTTAGACCCGGCCTCTCTTCCTGAGCCCCCAGGGTAGGCCTGGTATCCCTACCTGGTGCACCTGCTTAAGCCTGGCGTCCCTTCCCGACGCTCCGGGGTAGTACCGGTACCCCCACTCGGTACTCCATCGTAGTAACCTTAATCCTCATCGGTACTCCGGGGTAGTACCCGTAACCCCCAAACGGTACACCGTAGTAGTACCCGTAACCCTCATCGGTACTCCGGGGTGGTACCAGTACCCGCAACCGGCGCTCCGGGGTAGTACCGGTACCACCACTCGGCACTCCGGGGTGGTACCAGTACCCCCACCCAGTACTACAGGGTACAACTGCTGTCCCTACGGGCGCACGGGGATACACCCGACCTTTCTATCTCACCCACCACGTTAGGCCCGGTGTCCCTACCCGACGTTCCGGGATAGAACCTGTTGCCCCAACAGTACTATGGGCTTGTACCGGAAACCTTTGTGATGCGCCGGAGTTCAGCTGTTGTCCCTACGGGCGCGCCCTGTTAGACCCGGCCTCCCTTCCTGAGCCCCCAGGGTAGGCCTGGTATCCCTACCTGGTGCACCTGCTTAAGCCTGGCGTCCCTTCCCGACGCTCCGGGGTAGTACCGGTACCCCCACTCGGTACTCCGTGGTAGTAACCGTAACCCTCATCGGTACTCTGGGGTGGTACCAGTACCCCCACCCAGTACTACAGGGTACAACTGCTGTCCCTACGGGCGGGCGGGGTTACACCCGACCTTTCTATCTCACCCACTACATTAGGCCCGGTGTCCCTCCCCGACGTTCCGGGATAGAACCTGTTCCCCCAACAGTACTATGGGGTTGTACCGGAAACCTTTGTGATGCGCCGGAGTTCACCTGTTGTCCCTACGGGCGCGCCCTGTTAGACCCGTCCTCCCTTCCTGAGCCCCCAGGGTAGGCCTGGTATCCCTACCTGGTGCACCTGCTTAAGCCTGGCGTCCCTTCCCGACGCTCCGGGGTCGTACCGGTACCCCCACTCGGTACTCCGTCGTAGTACCCGCAATCCTCATCGGTACTCCGGGGTGGTACCAGTACTCCCACCAGGTACTCCGGGGTAGTACCCGTAACCCTCATTGGTAACCCGCGGTGGTACCAGTACCCGCAACCGGCGCTCCGGGGTAGTACCGGTACCACCACTCGGCACTCCGGGGTGGTACCAGTACCCCCACCCAGTACTACAGGGTACAACTGCTGTCCCTACGGGCGCGCGATGTTAGACTCGCCCTCACTACCTAACCCTCTGCGTTAGGCCCGGTGTCCCTCCCCGACGTTCCGGGATAGAACCTGTTCCCCCAACAGTACTATGGGCTTGCACCGGAAACCTTTCTGATGCGCCGGAGTTCACCTGTTGTCCCTACGGGCGCGCCCTGTTAGACCCGGCCTCCCTTCCGGAGCCCCCAGGGTAGGCCTGGTATCCCTACCTGGTGCACCTGCTTAAGCCTGGCGTCCCTTCCCGACGCTCCGGGGTAGTACCGGTACCCCCACTCGGTACTCCGTCGTAGTAACCGTAATCCTCCTCGGTACTCCGGGGTAGTACTGGTACCCCCAAACGGTACACCGTGGTAGTACCCGTAACCCTCATCGGTACTCCGGGGTGGTACCAGTACCCGCAACCGGCGCTCCGGGGTAGTACCGGTACCACCACTCGGCACTCCGGGGTGGTACCAGTACCCCCACCCAGTACTACAGGGTACAACTGCTGTCCCTACGGGCGCGCGATGTTAGACACGCCCTTACTACCTAACCCTCTGCGTTAGGCCCGGTGTCCCTCCCCGACGTTCCGGGATAGAACCTGTTCCCCCAACAGTACTATGGGCTTGCACCGGAAACCTTTCTGATGCGCCGGAGATCACCTCTTGTCCCAACGGGCGCGCCCTGTTAGACCCAGCCTCCCTTCCTGAGCCCCCAGGGTAGGCCTGGTATCCCTACCTGGTGCACCTGCTTAAGCCTGGCGTCCCTTCCCGACGCTCCGGGGTAGTACCGGTACCCCCACTCGGTACTCCATCGTAGTAACCGTAATCCTCATCGGTACTCCGGGGTAGTACCCGTAACCCCCAAACGGTACACCGTGGTAGTACCCGTAACCCTCATCGGTAATCCGGGGTGGTACCAGTACCCGCAACCGGCGCTCCGGGGTAGTACCGGTACCACGACTCGGCACTCCGGGGTGGTACCAGTACCCCCACCCAGTACTACAGGGTACAACTGCTGTCCCTACGGGCGCGCGGGGATACACCCGACCTTTCTATCTCACCCACCACGTTAGGCCCGGTGTCCCTACCCGACGTTCCGGGATAGAACCTGTTCCCCCAACAGTACTATGGGGTTGTACTGGAAACCTTTGTGATGCGGCGGAGTTCACCTGTTGACCCTACGGGCGCGCCCTGTTAGACCCGGCCTCCCTTCCTGAGCCCCCAGGGTAGGCCTGGTATCCCTACCTGGTGCACCTGCTTAAGCCTGGCGTCCCTTCCCGACGCTCCGGGGTAGTACCGGTACCCCCACTCGCTACTCCGTCGTAGTAACCGTAATCCTCATCGGTACTCCGGGGTAGTACCCGTAACCCCCAAACGGTACACCGTGGTAGCACCCGTAACCCTCATCGGTACTCCGGGGTGGTACCAGTACCCCCACCCAGTACTACAGGGTACAACTGCTGTCCCTACGGGCGCACGGGGATACACCCGACCTTTCTATCTCACCCACCACGTTAGGCCCGGTGTCCCTACCCGACGTTCCGGGATAGAACCTGTTCCCCCAACAGTACTATGGGGTTGTACCGGAAACCTTTGTGATGCGCCGGAGTTCACCTGTTGTCTTACGGTTGCGCCCTGTTAGACCCGGCCTCCCTTCCTGAGCCCCCAGGGTAGGCCTGGTATCCCTACCTGGTGCACCTGCTTAAGCCTGGCGTCCCTTCCCGACGCTCCGGGGTAGTACCGGTACCCCCACTCGGTACTCCGTGGTAGTACCCGTAACCCTCATCGGTACTCTGGGGTGGTACCAGTACCCCCACCCAGTACTACAGGGTACAACTGCTGTCCCTACGGGCGGGCGGGGTTACACCCGACCTTTCTATCTCACCCACTACATTAGGCCCGGTGTCCCTCCCCGACGTTCCGGGATAGAACCTGTTCCCCCAACAGTACTATGGGGTTGTACCGGAAACCTTTGTGATGCGCCGGAGTTCACCTCTTGTCCCTACGGGCGCGCCCTGTTAGACCCGGCCTCCCTTCCTGAGCCCCCAGGGTAGGCCTGGTATCCCTACCTGGTGCACCTGCTTAAGCCTGGCGTCCCTTCCCGACGCTCCGGGGTAGTACCGGTACCCCCACTCGGTACTCCGTCGTAGTACCCATAATCCTCATCGGTACTCCGGGGTAGTACCAGTAACCCCCAAACGGTACACCGTGGTAGTACCCGTAACCCTCATCGGTAATCCGGGGTGGTACCAGTACCCGCAACCGGCGCTCCGGGGTAGTACCGGTACCACGACTCGGCACTCCGGGGTGGTACCAGTACCCCCACCCAGTACTACTACGGGGTACAACTGCTGTCCCTACGGGCGCACGGGGATACACCCGACCTTTCTATCTCACCCACCACGTTAGGCCCGGTGTCCCTACCCGACGTTCCGGGATAGAACCTGTTCCCCCAACAGTACTATGGGGTTGTACCGGAAACCTTTGTGATGCGCCGGAGTTCACCTGTTGTCTTACGGTTGCGCCCTGTTAGACCCGGCCTGCCTTCCTGAGCCCCCAGGGTAGGCCTGGTATCCCTACCTGGTGCACCTGCTTAAGCCTGGCGTCCCTTCCCGACGCTCCGGGGTCGTACCGGTACCCCCACTCGGTACTCCGTCATAGTACCCGCAATCCTCATCGGTACTCCGGGGTGGTACCAGTACTCCCACCAGGTACTCCGGGGTAGCACCCGTAACCCTCATCGGTACTCCGGGGTGGTACCAGTACCCGCAACCGGCGCTCCGGGGTGGTACCAGTACCCCCACCCAGTACTACAGGGTACAACTGCTGTCCCTACGGGTGCACGGGGTTACACCCGACCTTTCTATCTCACCCACCACGTTAGGCCCGGTGTCCCTACCCGACGTTCCGGGATAGAACCTGTTCCCCCAACAGTACTATGGGGTTGTACCGGAAACCTTTGTGATGCGCCGGAGTTCACCTCTTGTCCCTACGGGCGCGCCCTGTTAGACCCGGCCTCCCTTCCTGAGCCCCCAGGGTAGGCCTGGTATCCCTACCTGGTGCACCTGCTTAAGCCTGGCGTCCCTTCCCGACGCTCCGGGGTAGTACCGGTACCCCCACTCGCTACTCCGTCGTAGTAACCGTAATCCTCATGGGTACTCCGGGGTAGTACCCGTAACCCCCAAACGGTACACCGTGGTAGTACCCGTAACCCTCATCGGTAATCCGGGGTGGTACCAATACCCGCAACCGGCGCTCCGGGGTAGTACCGGTACCACCACTCGGCACTCCGGGGTGGTACCAGTACCCCCACCCAGTACTACAGGGTACAACTGCTGTCCCTACGGGCGCGCGGGGATACACCCGACCTTTCTATCTCACCCACCACGTTAGGCCCGGTGTCCCTACCCGACGTTCCGGGATAGAACCTGTTCCCCCAACAGTACTATGGGCTTGCACCGGAAACCTTTCTGATGCGCCGGAGATCACCTCTTGTCCCTACGGGCGCGCCCTGTTACACCCGGCCTCCCTTCCTGAGCCCCCAGGGTAGGCCTGGTATCCCTACCTGGTGCACCTGCTTAAGCCTGGCGTCCCTTCCCGACGCTCCGGGGTAGTACCGGTACCCCCACTCGGTACTCCGTCGTAGTAACCGTAATCCTCATCGGTACTCCGGGGTAGTACCCGTAACCCCCAAACGGTACACCGTGGTAGCACCCGTAACCCTCATCGGTACTCCGGGGTGGTACCAGTACCCCCACCCAGTACTACAGGGTACAACTGCTGTCCCTACGGGCGCGCGATGTTAGACTCGCCCTCACTACCTAACCCTCTGCGTTAGGCCCGGTGTCCCTACCCGACGTTCCGGGATAGAACCTGTTCCCCCAACAGTACTATGGGCTTGCACCCGAAACCTTTCTGATGCGCCGGAGATCACCTCTTGTCCCTACGGGCGCGCCCTGTTACACCCGGCCTCCCTTCCTGAGCCCCCAGGGTAGGCCTGGTATCCCTACCTGGTGCACCTGCTTAAGCCTGGCGTCCCTTCCCGACGCTCCGGGGTAGTACCGGTACCCCCACTCGGTACTCCGTCGTAGTAACCGTAATCCTCATCGGTACTCCGGGGTAGTACCGGTACCCCCAAACGGTACACCGTGGTAGTACCCGTAACCCTCATCGGTACTCCGGGGTGGTACCAGTACCCGCAACCGGCGCTCCGGGGTAGTACCGGTACCACCACTCGGCACTCCGGGGTGGTACCAGTACCCCCACCCAGTACTACAGGGTACAACTGCTGTCCCTACGGGCGCGCGATGTTAGACTCGCCCTTACTACCTAACCCTCTGCGTTAGGCCCGGTGTCCCTCCCCGACGTTCCGGGATAGAACCTGTTCCCCCAACAGTACTATGGGGTTGTACCGGAAACCTTTGTGATGCGCCGGAGTTCACCTGTTGTCCCTACGGGCGCGCCCTGTTAGACCCGTCCTCCCTTCCTGAGCCCCCAGGGTAGGCCTGGTATCCCTACCTGGTGCACCTGCTTAAGCCTGGCGTCCCTTCCCGACGCTCCGGGGTCGTACCGGTACCCCCACTCGGTACTCCGTGGTAGTACCCGTAACCCTCATCGGTACTCCGGGGTGGTACCAGTACTCCCACCAGGTACTCCGGGGTAGCACCCGTAACCCTCATCGGTACTCCGGGGTGGTACCAGTACCCCCACCCAGTACTACAGGGTACAACTGCTGTCCCTACGGGCGCGCGGGGTTACACCCGACCTTTCTATCTCACCCACCACGTTAGGCCCGGTGTCCCTACCCGACGTTCCGGGATAGAACCTGTTCCCCCAACAGTACTATGGGGTTGTACCGGAAACCTTTGTGATGCGCCGGAGTTCACCTCTTGTCCCTACGGGCGCGCCCTGTTAGACCCGGCCTCTCTTCCTGAGCCCCCAGGGTAGGCCTGGTATCCCTACCTGGTGCACCTGCTTAAGCCTGGCGTCCCTTCCCGACGCTCCGGGGTAGTACCGGTACCCCCACTCGGTACTCCATCGTAGTAACCTTAATCCTCATCGGTACTCCGGGGTAGTACCCGTAACCCCCAAACGGTACACCGTAGTAGTACCCGTAACCCTCATCGGTACTCCGGGGTGGTACCAGTACCCGCAACCGGCGCTCCGGGGTAGTACCGGTACCACCACTCGGCACTCCGGGGTGGTACCAGTACCCCCACCCAGTACTACAGGGTACAACTGCTGTCCCTACGGGCGCACGGGGATACACCCGACCTTTCTATCTCACCCACCACGTTAGGCCCGGTGTCCCTACCCGACGTTCCGGGATAGAACCTGTTGCCCCAACAGTACTATGGGCTTGTACCGGAAACCTTTGTGATGCGCCGGAGTTCAGCTGTTGTCCCTACGGGCGCGCCCTGTTAGACCCGGCCTCCCTTCCTGAGCCCCCAGGGTAGGCCTGGTATCCCTACCTGGTGCACCTGCTTAAGCCTGGCGTCCCTTCCCGACGCTCCGGGGTAGTACCGGTACCCCCACTCGGTACTCCGTGGTAGTAACCGTAACCCTCATCGGTACTCTGGGGTGGTACCAGTACCCCCACCCAGTACTACAGGGTACAACTGCTGTCCCTACGGGCGGGCGGGGTTACACCCGACCTTTCTATCTCACCCACTACATTAGGCCCGGTGTCCCTCCCCGACGTTCCGGGATAGAACCTGTTCCCCCAACAGTACTATGGGGTTGTACCGGAAACCTTTGTGATGCGCCGGAGTTCACCTGTTGTCCCTACGGGCGCGCCCTGTTAGACCCGTCCTCCCTTCCTGAGCCCCCAGGGTAGGCCTGGTATCCCTACCTGGTGCACCTGCTTAAGCCTGGCGTCCCTTCCCGACGCTCCGGGGTCGTACCGGTACCCCCACTCGGTACTCCGTCGTAGTACCCGCAATCCTCATCGGTACTCCGGGGTAGTACCGGTACTCCCACCAGGTACTCCGGGGTAGCACCCGTAACCCTCATTGGTAACCCGCGGTGGTACCAGTACCCGCAACCGGCGCTCCGGGGTAGTACCGGTACCACCACTCGGCACTCCGGGGTGGTACCAGTACCCCCACCCAGTACTACAGGGTACAACTGCTGTCCCTACGGGCGCGCGATGTTATACTCGCCCTCACTACCTAACCCTCTGCGTTAGGCCCGGTGTCCCTCCCCGACGTTCCGGGATAGAACCTGTTCCCCCAACAGTACTATGGGCTTGCACCGGAAACCTTTCTGATGCGCCGGAGATCACCTCTTGTCCCTACGGGCGCGCCCTGTTAGACCCGGCCTCCCTTCCGGAGCCCCCAGGGTAGGCCTGGTATCCCTACCTGGTGCACCTGCTTAAGCCTGGCGTCCCTTCCCGACGCTCCGGGGTAGTACCGGTACCCCCACTCGCTACTCCGTCGTAGTAACCGTAATCCTCCTCGGTACTCCGGGGTAGTACTGGTACCCCCAAACGGTACACCGTAGTAGTACCCGTAACCCTCATCGGTACTCCGGGGTGGTACCAGTACCCGCAACCGGCGCCCCGGCGTAGTACCGGTACCACCACTCGGCACTCCGGGGTGGTACCAGTACCCCCACCCAGTACTACAGGGTACAACTGCTGTCCCTACGGGCGCGCGATGTTAGACACGCCCTTACTACCTAACCCTCTGCGTTAGGCCCGGTGTCCCTCCCCGACGTTCCGGGATAGAACCTGTTCCCCCAACAGTACTATGGGCTTGCACCGGAAACCTTTCTGATGCGCCGGAGATCACCTCTTGTCCCAACGGGCGCGCCCTGTTAGACCCAGCCTCCCTTCCTGAGCCCCCAGGGTAGGCCTGGTATCCCTACCTGGTGCACCTGCTTAAGCCTGGCGTCCCTTCCCGACGCTCCGGGGTAGTACCGGTACCCCCACTCGGTACTCCATCGTAGTAACCGTAATCCTCATCGGTACTCCGGGGTAGTACCCGTAACCCCCAAACGGTACACCGTGGTAGTACCCGTAACCCTCATCGGTAATCCGGGGTGGTACCAGTACCCGCAACCGGCGCTCCGGGGTAGTACCGGTACCACCACTCGGCACTCCGGGGTGGTACCAGTACCCCCACCCAGTACTACAGGGTACAACTGCTGTCCCTACGGGCGCGCGGGGATACACCCGACCTTTCTATCTCACCCACCACGTTAGGCCCGGTGTCCCTACCCGACGTTCCGGGATAGAACCTGTTCCCCCAACAGTACTATGGGGTTGTACTGGAAACCTTTGTGATGCGGCGGAGTTCACCTGTTGACCCTACGGGCGCGCCCTGTTAGACCCGGCCTCCCTTCCTGAGCCCCCAGGGTAGGCCTGGTTTCCCTACCTGGTGCACCTGCTTAAGCCTGGCGTCCCTTCCCGACGCTCCGGGGTAGTACCGGTACCCCCACTCGCTACTCCGTCGTAGTAACCGTAATCCTCATCGGTACTCCGGGGTAGTACCCGTAACCCCCAAACGGTACACCGTGGTAGCACCCGTAACCCTCATCGGTACTCCGGGGTGGTACCAGTATCCCCACCCAGTACTACAGGGTACAACTGCTGTCCCTACGGGCGCACGGGGATACACCCGACCTTTCTATCTCACCCACCACGTTAGGCCCGGTGTCCCTCCCCGACGTTCCGGGATAGAACCTGTTCCCCCAACAGTACTATGGGCTTGTACCGGAAACCTTTGTGATGCGCCGGAGTTCACCTGTTGTCCCTACGGGCGCGCCCTGTTAGACCCGGCCTCCCTTCCTGAGCCCCCAGGGTAGGCCTGCTATCCCTACCTGGTGCACCTGCTTAAGCCTGGCGTCCCTTCCCAACGCTCCGGGGTCGTACCGGTACCCCCACTCGGTACTCCGTCGTAGTACCCGCAATCCTCATCGGTACTCCGGGGTGGTACCAGTACTCCCACCAGGTACTCCGGGGTAGCACCCGTAACCCTCATCGGTACTCCGGGGTGGTACCAGTACCCGCAACCGGCGCTCCGGGGTAGTACCGGTACCACCACTCGGCACTCCAGGGTGGTACCAGTACCCCCACCCAGTACTACAGGGTACAACTGCTGTCCCTACGGGCGCGCGATGTTAGACTCGCCCTTACTACCTAACCCTCTGCGTTAGGCCCGGTGTCCCTCCCCGACGTTCCGGGATAGAACCTGTTCCCCCAACAGTACTATGGGGTTGTACCGGAAACCTTTGTGATGCGCCGGAGATCACCTCTTGTCCCTACGGGCGCGCCCTGTTAGACCCGGCCTCCCTTCCTGAGCCCCCAGGGTAGGCCTGCTATCCCTACCTGGTGCACCTGCTTAAGCCTGGCGTCCCTTCCCGACGCTCCGGGGTAGTACCGGTACCCCCACTCGGTACTCCGTCGTAGTAACCGTAATCCTCATCGGTACTCCGGGGTAGTACCGGTACCCCCAAACGGTACACCGTGGTAGTACCCGTAACCCTCATCGGTAATCCGGGGTGGTACCAGTACCCGCAACCGGCGCTCCGTGGTAGTACCGGTACCACCACTCGGCACTCCGGGGTGGTACCAGTACCCCCACCCAGTACTACAGGGTACAACTGCTGTCCCTACGGGCGCGCGATGTTAGACTCGCCCTTACTACCTAACCCTCTGCGTTAGGCCCGGTGTCCCTCCCCGACGTTCCGGGATAGAACCTGTTCCCCCAACAGTACTATGGGGTTGTACCGGAAACCTTTGTGATGCGCCGGAGTTCACCTGTTGTCCCTACGGGCGCGCCCTGTTAGACCCGTCCTCCCTTCCTGAGCCCCCAGGGTAGGCCTGGTATCCCTACCTGGTGCACCTGCTTAAGCCTGGCGTCCCTTCCCGACGCTCCGGGGTCGTACCGGTACCCCCACTCGGTACTCCGTCGTAGTACCCGCAATCCTCATCGGTACTCCGGGGTGGTACCAGTACTCCCACCAGGTACTCCGGGGTAGCACCCGTAACCCTCATCGGTACTCCGGGGTGGTACCAGTACCCGCAACCGGCGCTCCGGGGTAGTACCGGTACCACCACTCGGCACTCCGGGGTGGTACCAGTACCCCCACCCAGTACTACAGGGTACAACTGCTGTCCCTACGGGCGCGCGATGTTAGACTCACCCTTACTACCTGCCCTCTGCATTTTAGGCCCGGTGACCCTACCCGATGTTCCGGGATAGAACCTGTTCCCCCAACAGTATTATGGGCTTGTACCGGAAACCTTTGTGATGCGCCAGAGTTCACCTGTTGTCCCTACGGGCGTGCCCTGTTAGACCCGGCCTCCCTTCCTGACCCCCCAGGGTAGTCCTGGTATCCTTACCTGGTGCACCTGCTTAAGCCTGGCGTCCCTTCCCGACGCACCGGGGTAGTACCGGTACCCCCACCTGGTGCTCCTGGGTGGTACCTGTAACCCTCTACGGTACTCCGGGGTGGTACCAGTACTCCCACCAGGTACTCCGGGGTAGTACCCGTAACCCTCATCAGTACTCCGGGGTGGTACCAGTACCTGCAACCGGCGCTCCGGGGTGGTACCGGTACCACCACTCGGCACTCCGGGGTGGTACCAGTACCCCCACCCAGTACTACAGGGTACAACTGCTGTCCCTACGGGCGAGTGGGGTTAGACTCGCCCTTACTACCTGACCCTGTGCATTAGGCCCGGTGTCCCTACCCGACGTTCCAGGATAGAACCTGTTCCCCCAACAGTACTATGGGGTTGTACCGGAAACCTTTGTGATGCGCCGGAGTTCACCTGTTGACCCTACGGGCGCGCCCTGTTAGACCCGGCCTCCCTTCCTGAGCCCCCAGGGTAGGCCTGGTATCCCTACCTGGTGCACCTGCTTAAGCCTGGCGTCCCTTCCCGATGCTCCGGGGTAGTACCGGTACCCCCACCTGGTGCTCCTGGGTGGTACCTGTAACCCTCTACGGTACTCCGGTGTGGTTCCAGTACTCCCACCAGGTACTCCGCGTAGTACCCGTAACCCTCATCAGTACTCCGGGGTGGTACCAGTACCGGCAACCGGCGCTCCGGGGTGGTACCAGTACCACCACTCGGCACTCCGGGGTGGTACCAGTACCCCCACCCAGTACTACAGGGTACAACTGCTGTCCCTACGGGCGAGTGGGGTTAGACTCGCCCTTACTACCTGACCCTGTGCATTAGGCCCGGTGTCCCTACCCATGGTTCCGGGATAGAACCTGTTCCCCCAACAGTACTATGGGGTTGTACCGGAAACCTTTGTGATGCGCCGGAGTTCACCTGTTGTCCCTACGAGCGCGCCCTGATAGACCCGGCCTCCCTTCCTGAGCCCCCAGGGTAGGCCTGGTATCCCTACCTGGTGCACCTGCTTAAGCCTGGCGTCCCTTCCTGACGCTCCGGGGTAACACCGGTACCACCACCTGGTGCTCCTGGGTGGTACCTGTAACACTCTACGGCACTCCGGGGTGGTACCAGTGTTCCCACCAGGTACTCCGGGGTAGTACCCGTAACCCTCATCGGTACTCCGGGGTGGTACCAGTACCCGCAACCGGCGCTCCGGGGTGGTACCGGTACCACCACTCGGCACTCCGGGGTGGTACCAGTACCCCCACCCAGTACTACAGGGTACAACTGCTGTCCCTACGGGCGAGTGGGGTTAGACTCGCCCTTACTACCTGACCCTGTGCATTAGGCCCGGTGTCCCTACCCGACGTTCCAGGATAGAACCTGTTCCCCCAACAGTACTATGGGCTTGTACCGGAAACCTTTGTGATGCGCCGGAGTTCACCTGTTGTCCCTACGGGCGCGCCCTGTTACACCCGTCCTCCCTTCCTGAGCCCCCAGGGTAGGCCTGGTATCCCTACCTGGTGCACCTGCTTAAGCCTGGCGTCCCTTCCCGACGCTCCGGGGTCGTACCGGTACCCCCACTCGGTACTCCGTCGTAGTACCCGCAATCCTCATCGGTACTCCGGGGTGGTACCAGTACTCCCACCAGGTACTCCGGGGTAGCACCCGTAACCCTCATCGGTACTCCGGGGTGGTACCAGTACCCGCAACCGGCGCTCCGGGGTAGTACCGGTACCACCACTCGGCACTCCGGGGTGGTACCAGTACCCCCACCCAGTACTACAGGGTACAACTGCTGTCCCTACGGGCGCGCGATGTTAGACTCGCCCTCACTACCTAACCCTCTGCGTTAGGCCCGGTGTCCCTCCCCGACGTTCCGGGATAGAACCTGTTCCCCCAACAGTACTATGGGCTTGCACCGGAAACCTTTCTGATGCGCCGGAGATCACCTCTTGTCCCTACGGGCGCGCCCTGTTAGACCCGGCCTCCCTTCCGGAGCCCCCAGGGTAGGCCTGGTATCCCTACCTGGTGCACCTGCTTAAGCCTGGCGTCCCTTCCCGACGCTCCGGGGTAGTACCGGTACCCCCACTCGCTACTCCGTCGTAGTAACCGTAATCCTCCTCGGTACTCCGGGGTAGTACTGGTACCCCCAAACGGTACACCGTAGTAGTACCCGTAACCCTCATTGGTACTCCGGGGTGGTACCAGTACCCGCAACCGGCGCCCCGGCGTAGTACCGGTACCACCACTCGGCACTCCGGGGTGGTACCAGTACCCCCACCCAGTACTACAGGGTACAACTGCTGTCCCTACGGGCGCGCGATGTTAGACACGCCCTTACTACCTAACCCTCTGCGTTAGGCCCGGTGTCCCTCCCCGACGTTCCGGGATAGAACCTGTTCCCCCAACAGTACTATGGGCTTGCACCGGAAACCTTTCTGATGCGCCGGAGATCACCTCTTGTCCCAACGGGCGCGCCCTGTTAGACCCAGCCTCCCTTCCTGAGCCCCCAGGGTAGGCCTGGTATCCCTACCTGGTGCACCTGCTTAAGCCTGGCGTCCCTTCCCGACGCTCCGGGGTAGTACCGGTACCCCCACTCGGTACTCCATCGTAGTAACCGTAATCCTCATCGGTACTCCGGGGTAGTACCCGTAACCCCCAAACGGTACACCGTGGTAGTACCCGTAACCCTCATCGGTAATCCGGGGTGGTACCAGTACCCGCAACCGGCGCTCCGGGGTAGTACCGGTACCACCACTCGGCACTCCGGGGTGGTACCAGTACCCCCACCCAGTACTACAGGGTACAACTGCTGTCCCTACGGGCGCGCGGGGATACACCCGACCTTTCTATCTCACCCACCACGTTAGGCCCGGTGTCCCTACCCGACGTTCCGGGATAGAACCTGTTCCCCCAACAGTACTATGGGGTTGTACCGGAAACCTTTGTGATGCGCCGGAGTTCACCTGTTGTCCCTACGGGCGCGCCCTGTTACACCCGTCCTCCCTTCCTGAGCCCCCAGGGTAGGCCTGGTATCCCTACCTGGTGCACCTGCTTAAGCCTGGCGTCCCTTCCCGACGCTCCGGGGTCGTACCGGTACCCCCACTCGGTACTCCGTCGTAGTACCCGCAATCCTCATCGGTACTCCGGGGTGGTACCAGTACTCCCACCAGGTACTCCGGGGTAGCACCCGTAACCCTCATTGGTAACCCGCGGTGGTACCAGTACCCGCAACCGGCGCTCCGGGGTAGTACCGGTACCACCACTTGGCACTCCGGGGTGGTACCAGTACCCCCACCCAGTACTACAGGGTACAACTGCTGTCCCTACGGGCGCGCGATGTTAGACTCGCCCTCACTACCTAACCCTCTGCGTTAGGCCCGGTGTCCCTCCCCGACGTTCCGGGATAGAACCTGTTCCCCCAACAGTACTATGGGCTTGCACCGGAAACCTTTCTGATGCGCCGGAGATCACCTCTTGTCCCTACGGGCGCGCCCTGTTAGACCCGGCCTCCCTTCCGGAGCCCCCAGGGTAGGCCTGGTATCCCTACCTGGTGCACCTGCTTAAGCCTGGCGTCCCTTCCCGACGCTCCGGGGTAGTACCGGTACCCCCACTCGCTACTCCGTCGTAGTAACCGTAATCCTCCTCGGTACTCCGGGGTAGTACTGGTACCCCCAAACGGTACACCGTAGTAGTACCCGTAACCCTCATCGGTACTCCGGGGTGGTACCAGTACCCGCAACCGGCGCCCCGGCGTAGTACCGGTACCACCACTCGGCACTCCGGGGTGGTACCAGTACCCCCACCCAGTACTACAGGGTACAACTGCTGTCCCTACGGGCGCGCGATGTTAGACACGCCCTTACTACCTAACCCTCTGCGTTAGGCCCGGTGTCCCTCCCCGACGTTCCGGGATAGAACCTGTTCCCCCAACAGTACTATGGGCTTGCACCGGAAACCTTTCTGATGCGCCGGAGATCACCTCTTGTCCCAACGGGCGCGCCCTGTTAGACCCAGCCTCCCTTCCTGAGCCCCCAGGGTAGGCCTGGTATCCCTACCTGGTGCACCTGCTTAAGCCTGGCGTCCCTTCCCGACGCTCCGGGGTAGTACCGGTACCCCCACTCGGTACTCCATCGTAGTAACCGTAATCCTCATCGGTACTCCGGGGTAGTACCCGTAACCCCCAAACGGTACACCGTGGTAGTACCCGTAACCCTCATCGGTAATCCGGGGTGGTACCAGTACCCGCAACCGGCGCTCCGGGGTAGTACCGGTACCACCACTCGGCACTCCGGGGTGGTACCAGTACCCCCACCCAGTACTACAGGGTACAACTGCTGTCCCTACGGGCGCGCGGGGATACACCCGACCTTTCTATCTCACCCACCACGTTAGGCCCGGTGTCCCTACCCGACGTTCCGGGATAGAACCTGTTCCCCCAACAGTACTATGGGGTTGTACTGGAAACCTTTGTGATGCGGCGGAGTTCACCTGTTGACCCTACGGGCGCGCCCTGTTAGACCCGGCCTCCCTTCCTGAGCCCCCAGGGTAGGCCTGGTATCCCTACCTGGTGCACCTGCTTAAGCCTGGCGTCCCTTCCCGACGCTCCGGGGTAGTACCGGTACCCCCACTCGCTACTCCGTCGTAGTAACCGTAATCCTCATCGGTACTCCGGGGTAGTACCCGTAACCCCCAAACGGTACACCGTGGTAGCACCCGTAACCCTCATCGGTACTCCGGGGTGGTACCAGTACCCCCACCCAGTACTACAGGGTACAACTGCTGTCCCTACGGGCGCACGGGGATACACCCGACCTTTCTATCTCACCCACCACGTTAGGCCCGGTGTCCCTACCCGACGTTCCGGGATAGAACCTGTTCCCCCAACAGTACTATGGGGTTGTACCGGAAACCTTTGTGATGCGCCGGAGTTCACCTGTTGTCTTACGGTTGCGCCCTGTTAGACCCGGCCTCCCTTCCTGAGCCCCCAGGGTAGGCCTGGTATCCCTACCTGGTGCACCTGCTTAAGCCTGGCGTCCCTTCCCGACGCTCCGGGGTAGTACCGGTACCCCCACTCGGTACTCCGTGGTAGTACCCGTAACCCTCATCGGTACTCTGGGGTGGTACCAGTACCCCCACCCAGTACTACAGGGTACAACTGCTGTCCCTACGGGCGGGCGGGGTTACACCCGACCTTTCTATCTCACCCACTACATTAGGCCCGGTGTCCCTCCCCGACGTTCCGGGATAGAACCTGTTCCCCCAACAGTACTATGGGGTTGTACCGGAAACCTTTGTGATGCGCCGGAGTTCACCTCTTGTCCCTACGGGCGCGCCCTGTTAGACCCGGCCTCCCTTCCTGAGCCCCCAGGGTAGGCCTGGTATCCCTACCTGGTGCACCTGCTTAAGCCTGGCGTCCCTTCCCGACGCTCCGGGGTAGTACCGGTACCCCCACTCGGTACTCCGTCGTAGTACCCATAATCCTCATCGGTACTCCGGGGTAGTACCAGTAACCCCCAAACGGTACACCGTGGTAGTACCCGTAACCCTCATCGGTAATCCGGGGTGGTACCAGTACCCGCAACCGGCGCTCCGGGGTAGTACCGGTACCACGACTCGGCACTCCGGGGTGGTACCAGTACCCCCACCCAGTACTACTACGGGGTACAACTGCTGTCCCTACGGGCGCACGGGGATACACCCGACCTTTCTATCTCACCCACCACGTTAGGCCCGGTGTCCCTACCCGACGTTCCGGGATAGAACCTGTTCCACCAACAGTACTATGGGGTTGTACCGGAAACCTTTGTGATGCGCCGGAGTTCACCTGTTGTCTTACGGTTGCGCCCTGTTAGACCCGGCCTGCCTTCCTGAGCCCCCAGGGTAGGCCTGGTATCCCTACCTGGTGCACCTGCTTAAGCCTGGCGTCCCTTCCCGACGCTCCGGGGTCGTACCGGTACCCCCACTCGGTACTCCGTCATAGTACCCGCAATCCTCATCGGTACTCCGGGGTGGTACAGGTACTCCCACCAGGTACTCCGGGGTAGCACCCGTAACCCTCATCGGTACTCCGGGGTGGTACCAGTACCCGCAACCGGCGCTCCGGGGTAGTACCGGTACCACCACTCGGCACTCCGGGGTGGTACCAGTACCCCCACCCAGTACTACAGGGTACAACAGCTGTCCCTACGGGCGCGCGATGTTAGACTTGCCGTTACTACCTAACCCTCTGCGTTAGGCCCGGTGTCCCTCCCCGACGTTCCGGGATAGAACCTGTTCCCCCAACAGTACTATGGGGTTGTACCGGAAACCTTTGTGATGCGCCGGAGTTCACCTGTTGTCCCTACGGGCGCGCCCTGTTACACCCGGCCTCCCTTCCTGAGCCCCCAGGGTAGGCCTGGTATCCCTACCTGGTGCACCTGCTTAAGCCTGGCGTCCCTTCCCGACGCTCCGGGGTAGTACCGGTACCCCCACTCGGTACTCCGTCGTAGTAACCGTAATCCTCATCGGTACTCCGGGGTAGTACCGGTACCCCCAAACGGTACACCGTGGTAGTACCCGTAACCCTCATCGGTACTCCGGGGTGGTACCAGTACCCGCAACCGGCGCTCCGGGGTAGTACCGGTACCACCACTCGGCACTCCGGGGTGGTACCAGTATCCCCACCCAGTACTACAGGGTACAACTGCTGTCCCTACGGGCGCACGGGGATACACCCGACCTTTCTATCTCACCCACCACGTTAGGCCCGGTGTCCCTACCCGACGTTCCGGGATAGAACCTGTTGCCCCAACAGTACTATGGGCTTGTACCGGAAACCTTTGTGATGCGCCGGAGTTCAGCTGTTGTCCCTACGGGCGCGCCCTGTTAGACCCGGCCTCCCTTCCTGAGCCCCCAGGGTAGGCCTGGTATCCCTACCTGGTGCACCTGCTTAAGCCTGGCGTCCCTTCCCGACGCTCCGGGGTAGTACCGGTACCCCCACTCGGTACTCCGTGGTAGTACCCGTAACCCTCATCGGTACTCTGGGGTGGTACCAGTACCCCCACCCAGTACTACAGGGTACAACTGCTGTCCCTACGGGCGGGCGGGGTTACACCCGACCTTTCTATCTCACCCACTACATTAGGCCCGGTGTCCCTCCCCGACGTTCCGGGATAGAACCTGTTCCCCCAACAGTACTATGGGGTTGTACCGGAAACCTTTGTGATGCGCCGGAGTTCACCTGTTGTCCCTACGGGCGCGCCCTGTTAGACCCGTCCTCCCTTCCTGAGCCCCCAGGGTAGGCCTGGTATCCCTACCTGGTGCACCTGCTTAAGCCTGGCGTCCCTTCCCGACGCTCCGGGGTCGTACCGGTACCCCCACTCGGTACTCCGTCGTAGTACCCGCAATCCTCATCGGTACTCCGGGGTGGTACCAGTACTCCCACCAGGTACTCCGGGGTAGCACCCGTAACCCTCATTGGTAACCCGCGGTGGTACCAGTACCCGCAACCGGCGCTCCGGGGTAGTACCGGTACCACCACTCGGCACTCCGGGGTGGTACCAGTACCCCCACCCAGTACTACAGGGTACAACTGCTGTCCCTACGGGCGCGCGATGTTAGACTCGCCCTCACTACCTAACCCTCTGCGTTAGGCCCGGTGTCCCTCCCCGACGTTCCGGGATAGAACCTGTTCCCCCAACAGTAGTATGGGCTTGCACCGGAAACCTTTCTGATGCGCCGGAGATCACCTCTTGTCCCTACGGGCGCGCCCTGTTAGACCCGGCCTCCCTTCCGGAGCCCCCAGGGTAGGCCTGGTATCCCTACCTGGTGCACCTGCTTAAGCCTGGCGTCCCTTCCCGACGCTCCGGGGTAGTACCGGTACCCCCACTCGCTACTCCGTCGTAGTAACCGTAATCCTCCTCGGTACTCCGGGGTAGTACTGGTACCCCCAAACGGTACACCGTAGTAGTACCCGTAACCCTCATCGGTACTCCGGGGTGGTACCAGTACCCGCAACCGGCGCCCCGGCGTAGTACCGGTACCACCACTCGGCACTCCGGGGTGGTACCAGTACCCCCACCCAGTACTACAGGGTACAACTGCTGTCCCTACGGGCGCGCGATGTTAGACACGCCCTTACTACCTAACCCTCTGCGTTAACCCGGTGTCCCTCCCCGACGTTCCGGGATAGAACCTGTTCCCCCAACAGTACTATGGGCTTGCACCGGAAACCTTTCTGATGCGCCGGAGATCACCTCTTGTCCCAACGGGCGCGCCCTGTTAGACCCAGCCTCCCTTCCTGAGCCCCCAGGGTAGGCCTGGTATCCCTACCTGGTGCACCTGCTTAAGCCTGGCGTCCCTTCCCGACGCTCCGGGGTAGTACCGGTACCCCCACTCGGTACTCCATCGTAGTAACCGTAATCCTCATCGGTACTCCGGGGTAGTACCCGTAACCCCCAAACGGTACACCGTGGTAGTACCCGTAACCCTCATCGGTAATCCGGGGTGGTACCAGTACCCGCAACCGGCGCTCCGGGGTAGTACCGGTACCACGACTCGGCACTCCGGGGTGGTACCAGTACCCCCACCCAGTACTACAGGGTACAACTGCTGTCCCTACGGGCGCGCGGGGATACACCCGACCTTTCTATCTCACCCACCACGTTAGGCCCGGTGTCCCTACCCGACGTTCCGGGATAGAACCTGTTCCCCCAACAGTACTATGGGGTTGTACCGGAAACCTTTGTGATGCGCCGGAGTTCACCTCTTGTCCCTACGGGCGCGCCCTGTTAGACCCGGCCTCCCTTCCTGAGCCCCCAGGGTAGGCCTGGTATCCCTACCTGGTGCACCTGCTTAAGCCTGGCGTCCCTTCCCGACGCTCCGGGGTAGTACCGGTACCCCCACTCGGTACTCCGTCGTAGTACCCATAATCCTCATCGGTACTCCGGGGTAGTACCAGTAACCCCCAAACGGTACACCGTGGTAGTACCCGTAACCCTCATCGGTAATCCGGGGTGGTACCAGTACCCGCAACCGGCGCTCCGGGGTAGTACCGGTACCACGACTCGGCACTCCGGGGTGGTACCAGTACCCCCACCCAGTACTACTACGGGGTACAACTGCTGTCCCTACGGGCGCACGGGGATACACCCGACCTTTCTATCTCACCCACCACGTTAGGCCCGGTGTCCCTACCCGACGTTCCGGGATAGAACCTGTTCCCCCAACAGTACTATGGGGTTGTACTGGAAACCTTTGTGATGCGGCGGAGTTCACCTGTTGACCCTACGGGCGCGCCCTGTTAGACCCGGCCTCCCTTCCTGAGCCCCCAGGGTAGGCCTGGTATCCCTACCTGGTGCACCTGCTTAAGCCTGGCGTCCCTTCCCGACGCTCCGGGGTAGTACCGGTACCCCCACTCGCTACTCCGTCGTAGTAACCGTAATCCTCATCGGTACTCCGGGGTAGTACCCGTAACCCCCAAACGGTACACCGTGGTAGCACCCGTAACCCTCATCGGTACTCCGGGGTGGTACCAGTACCCCCACCCAGTACTACAGGGTACAACTGCTGTCCCTACGGGCGCACGGGGATACACCCGACCTTTCTATCTCACCCACCACGTTAGGCCCGGTGTCCCTACCCGACGTTCCGGGATAGAACCTGTTCCCCCAACAGTACTATGGGGTTGTACCGGAAACCTTTGTGATGCGCCGGAGTTCACCTGTTGTCTTACGGTTGCGCCCTGTTAGACCCGGCCTCCCTTCCTGAGCCCCCAGGGTAGGCCTGGTATCCCTACCTGGTGCACCTGCTTAAGCCTGGCGTCCCTTCCCGACGCTCCGGGGTAGTACCGGTACCCCCACTCGGTACTCCGTGGTAGTACCCGTAACCCTCATCGGTACTCTGGGGTGGTACCAGTACCCCCACCCAGTACTACAGGGTACAACTGCTGTCCCTACGGGCGGGCGGGGTTACACCCGACCTTTCTATCTCACCCACTACATTAGGCCCGGTGTCCCTCCCCGACGTTCCGGGATAGAACCTGTTCCCCCAACAGTACTATGGGGTTGTACCGGAAACCTTTGTGATGCGCCGGAGTTCACCTCTTGTCCCTACGGGCGCGCCCTGTTAGACCCGGCCTCCCTTCCTGAGCCCCCAGGGTAGGCCTGGTATCCCTACCTGGTGCACCTGCTTAAGCCTGGCGTCCCTTCCCGACGCTCCGGGGTAGTACCGGTACCCCCACTCGGTACTCCGTCGTAGTACCCATAATCCTCATCGGTACTCCGGGGTAGTACCAGTAACCCCCAAACGGTACACCGTGGTAGTACCCGTAACCCTCATCGGTAATCCGGGGTGGTACCAGTACCCGCAACCGGCGCTCCGGGGTAGTACCGGTACCACGACTCGGCACTCCGGGGTGGTACCAGTACCCCCACCCAGTACTACTACGGGGTACAACTGCTGTCCCTACGGGCGCACGGGGATACACCCGACCTTTCTATCTCACCCACCACGTTAGGCCCGGTGTCCCTACCCGACGTTCCGGGATAGAACCTGTTCCCCCAACAGTACTATGGGGTTGTACCGGAAACCTTTGTGATGCGCCGGAGTTCACCTGTTGTCTTACGGTTGCGCCCTGTTAGACCCGGCCTGCCTTCCTGAGCCCCCAGGGTAGGCCTGGTATCCCTACCTGGTGCACCTGCTTAAGCCTGGCGTCCCTTCCCGACGCTCCGGGGTCGTACCGGTACCCCCACTCGGTACTCCGTCATAGTACCCGCAATCCTCATCGGTACTCCGGGGTGGTACCAGTACTCCCACCAGGTACTCCGGGGTAGCACCCGTAACCCTCATCGGTACTCCGGGGTGGAACCAGTACCCGCAACCGGCGCTCCGGGGTAGTACCGGTACCACCACTCGGCACTCCGGGGTGGTACCAGTACCCCCACCCAGTACTACAGGGTACAACTGCTGTCCCTACGGGTGCACGGGGTTACACCCGACCTTTCTATCTCACCCACCACGTTAGGCCCGGTGTCCCTACCCGACGTTCCGGGATAGAACCTGTTCCCCCAACAGTACTATGGGGTTGTACCGGAAACCTTTGTGATGCGCCGGAGTTCACCTCTTGTCCCTACGGGCGCGCCCTGTTAGACCCGGCCTCCCTTCCTGAGCCCCCAGGGTAGGCCTGGTATCCCTACCTGGTGCACCTGCTTAAGCCTGGCGTCCCTTCCCGACGCTCCGGGGTAGTACCGGTACCCCCACTCGCTACTCCGTCGTAGTAACCGTAATCCTCATGGGTACTCCGGGGTAGTACCCGTAACCCCCAAACGGTACACCGTGGTAGTACCCGTAACCCTCATCGGTAATCCGGGGTGGTACCAGTACCCGCAACCGGCGCTCCGGGGTAGTACCGGTACCACCACTCGGCACTCCGGGGTGGTACCAGTACCCCCACCCAGTACTACAGGGTACAACTGCTGTCCCTACGGGCGCGCGGGGATACACCCGACCTTTCTATCTCACCCACCACGTTAGGCCCGGTGTCCCTACCCGACGTTCCGGGATAGAACCTGTTCCCCCAACAGTACTATGGGGTTGTACTGGAAACCTTTGTGATGCGCCGGAGTTCACCTGTTGTCTTACGGGCGCGCCCTGTTAGACCCGGCCTCCCTTCCTGAGCCCCCAGGGTAGGCCTGGTATCCCTACCTGGTGCACCTGCTTAAGCCTGGCGTCCCTTCCCGACGCTCCGGGGTAGTACCGGTACCCCCACTCGGTACTCCGTCGTAGTAACTGTAATCCTCCTCGGTACTCCGGGGTAGTACTGGTACCCCCAAACGGTACACCGTGGTAGTACCCGTAACCCTCATCGGTACTCCGGGGTGGTACCAGTACCCGCAACCGGCGCTCCGGGGTAGTACCGGTACCACCACTCGGCACTCCGGGGTGGTACCAGTACCCCCACCCGGTACTACAGGGTACAACTGCTGTCCCTACGGGCGCGCGATGTTAGACTCGCCCTCACTACCTAACCCTCTGCGTTAGGCCCGGTGTCCCTACCCGACGTTCCGGGATAGAACCTGTTCCCCCAACAGTACTATGGGCTTGCACCGGAAACCTTTCTGATGCGCCGGAGATCACCTCTTGTCCCTACGGGCGCGCCCTGTTACACCCGGCCTCCCTTCCTGAGCCCCCAGGGTAGGCCTGGTATCCCTACCTGGTGCACCTGCTTAAGCCTGGCGTCCCTTCCCGACGCTCCGGGGTAGTACCGGTACCCCCACTCGCTACTCCGTCGTAGTAACCGTAATCCTCATCGGTACTCCGGGGTAGTACCCGTAACCCCCAAACGGTACACCGTGGTAGCACCCGTAACCCTCATCGGTACTCCGGGGTGGTACCAGTACCCCCACCCAGTACTACAGGGTACAACTGCTGTCCCTACGGGCGCGCGATGTTAGACTCGCCCTCACTACCTAACCCTCTGCGTTAGGCCCGGTGTCCCTACCCGACGTTCCGGGATAGAACCTGTTCCCCCAACAGTACTATGGGGTTGTACCGGAAACCTTTGTGATGCGCCGGAGTTCACCTGTTGTCCCTACGAGCGCGCCCTGATAGACCCGGCCTCCCTTCCTGAGCCCCCAGGGTAGGCCTGGTATCCCTACCTGGTGCACCTGCTTAAGCCTGGCGTCCCTTCCTGACGCTCCGGGGTAACACCGGTACCACCACCTGGTGCTCCTGGGTGGTACCTGTAACACTCTACGGCACTCCGGGGTGGTACCAGTGTTCCCACCAGGTACTCCGGGGTAGTACCCGTAACCCTCATCGGTACTCCGGGGTGGTACCAGTACCTGCAACCGGCGCTCCGGGGTGGTACCGGTACCACCACTCGGCACTCCGGGGTGGTACCAGTACCCCCACCCAGTACTACAGGGTACAACTGCTGTCCCTACGGGCGAGTGGGGTTAGACTCGCCCTTACTACCTGACCCTGTGCATTAGGCCCGGTGTCCCTACCCGACGTTCCAGGATAGAACCTGTTCCCCCAACAGTACTATGGGCTTGCACCGGAAACCTTTCTGATGCGCCGGAGATCACCTCTTGTCCCAACGGGCGCGCCCTGTTAGACCCAGCCTCCCTTCCTGAGCCCCCAGGGTAGGCCTGGTATCCCTACCTGGTGCACCTGCTTAAGCCTGGCGTCCCTTCCCGACGCTCCGGGGTAGTACCGGTACCCCCACTCGGTACTCCATCGTAGTAACCGTAATCCTCATCGGTACTCCGGGGTAGTACCCGTAACCCCCAAACGGTACACCGTGGTAGTACCCGTAACCCTCATCGGTAATCCGGGGTGGTACCAGTACCCGCAACCGGCGCTCCGGGGTAGTACCGGTACCACCACTCGGCACTCCGGGGTGGTACCAGTACCCCCACCCAGTACTACAGGGTACAACTGCTGTCCCTACGGGCGCGCGGGGATACACCCGACCTTTCTATCTCACCCACCACGTTAGGCCCGGTGTCCCTACCCGACGTTCCGGGATAGAACCTGTTCCCCCAACAGTACTATGGGGTTGTACCGGAAACCTTTGTGATGCGCCGGAGTTCACCTGTTGTCCCTACGGGCGCGCCCTGTTACACCCGTCCTCCCTTCCTGAGCCCCCAGGGTAGGCCTGGTATCCCTACCTGGTGCACCTGCTTAAGCCTGGCGTCCCTTCCCGACGCTCCGGGGTCGTACCGGTACCCCCACTCGGTACTCCGTCGTAGTACCCGCAATCCTCATCGGTACTCCGGGGTGGTACCAGTACTCCCACCAGGTACTCCGGGGTAGCACCCGTAACCCTCATTGGTAACCCGCGGTGGTACCAGTACCCGCAACCGGCGCTCCGGGGTAGTACCGGTACCACCACTCGGCACTCCGGGGTGGTACCAGTACCCCCACCCAGTACTACAGGGTACAACTGCTGTCCCTACGGGCGCGCGATGTTAGACTCGCCCTCACTACCTAACCCTCTGCGTTAGGCCCGGTGTCCCTCCCCGACGTTCCGGGATAGAACCTGTTCCCCCAACAGTACTATGGGCTTGCACCGGAAACCTTTCTGATGCGCCGGAGATCACCTCTTGTCCCTACGGGCGCGCCCTGTTAGACCCGGCCTCCCTTCCGGAGCCCCCAGGGTAGGCCTGGTATCCCTACCTGGTGCACCTGCTTAAGCCTGGCGTCCCTTCCCGACGCTCCGGGGTAGTACCGGTACCCCCACTCGCTACTCCGTCGTAGTAACCGTAATCCTCCTCGGTACTCCGGGGTAGTACTGGTACCCCCAAACGGTACACCGTAGTAGTACCCGTAACCCTCATCGGTACTCCGGGGTGGTACCAGTACCCGCAACCGGCGCCCCGGCGTAGTACCGGTACCACCACTCGGCACTCCGGGGTGGTACCAGTACCCCCACCCAGTACTACAGGGTACAACTGCTGTCCCTACGGGCGCGCGATGTTAGACACGCCCTTACTACCTAACCCTCTGCGTTAGGCCCGGTGTCCCTCCCCGACGTTCCGGGATAGAACCTGTTCCCCCAACAGTACTATGGGCTTGCACCGGAAACCTTTCTGATGCGCCGGAGATCACCTCTTGTCCCAACGGGCGCGCCCTGTTAGACCCAGCCTCCCTTCCTGAGCCCCCAGGGTAGGCCTGGTATCCCTACCTGGTGCACCTGCTTAAGCCTGGCGTCCCTTCCCGACGCTCCGGGGTAGTACCGGTACCCCCACTCGGTACTCCATCGTAGTAACCGTAATCCTCATCGGTACTCCGGGGTAGTACCCGTAACCCCCAAACGGTACACCGTGGTAGTACCCGTAACCCTCATCGGTAATCCGGGGTGGTACCAGTACCCGCAACCGGCGCTCCGGGGTAGTACCGGTACCACCACTCGGCACTCCGGGGTGGTACCAGTACCCCCACCCAGTACTACAGGGTACAACTGCTGTCCCTACGGGCGCGCGGGGATACACCCGACCTTTCTATCTCACCCACCACGTTAGGCCCGGTGTCCCTACCCGACGTTCCGGGATAGAACCTGTTCCCCCAACAGTACTATGGGGTTGTACTGGAAACCTTTGTGATGCGGCGGAGTTCACCTGTTGACCCTACGGGCGCGCCCTGTTAGACCCGGCCTCCCTTCCTGAGCCCCCAGGGTAGGCCTGGTATCCCTACCTGGTGCACCTGCTTAAGCCTGGCGTCCCTTCCCGACGCTCCGGGGTAGTACCGGTACCCCCACTCGCTACTCCGTCGTAGTAACCGTAATCCTCATCGGTACTCCGGGGTAGTACCAGTAACCCCCAAACGGTACACCGTGGTAGCACCCGTAACCCTCATCGGTACTCCGGGGTGGTACCAGTACCCCCACCCAGTACTACAGGGTACAACTGCTGTCCCTACGGGCGCACGGGGATACACCCGACCTTTCTATCTCACCCACCACGTTAGGCCCGGTGTCCCTACCCGACGTTCCGGGATAGAACCTGTTCCCCCAACAGTACTATGGGGTTGTACCGGAAACCTTTGTGATGCGCCGGAGTTCACCTGTTGTCTTACGGTTGCGCCCTGTTAGACCCGGCCTCCCTTCCTGAGCCCCCAGGGTAGGCCTGGTATCCCTACCTGGTGCACCTGCTTAAGCCTGGCGTCCCTTCCCGACGCTCCGGGGTAGTACCGGTACCCCCACTCGGTACTCCGTGGTAGTACCCGTAACCCTCATCGGTACTCTGGGGTGGTACCAGTACCCCCACCCAGTACTACAGGGTACAACTGCTGTCCCTACGGGCGGGCGGGGTTACACCCGACCTTTCTATCTCACCCACTACATTAGGCCCGGTGTCCCTCCCCGACGTTCCGGGATAGAACCTGTTCCCCCAACAGTACTATGGGGTTGTACCGGAAACCTTTGTGATGCGCCGGAGTTCACCTCTTGTCCCTACGGGCGCGCCCTGTTAGACCCGGCCTCCCTTCCTGAGCCCCCAGGGTAGGCCTGGTATCCCTACCTGGTGCACCTGCTTAAGCCTGGCGTCCCTTCCCGACGCTCCGGGGTAGTACCGGTACCCCCACTCGGTACTCCGTCGTAGTACCCATAATCCTCATCGGTACTCCGGGGTAGTACCAGTAACCCCCAAACGGTACACCGTGGTAGTACCCGTAACCCTCATCGGTAATCCGGGGTGGTACCAGTACCCGCAACCGGCGCTCCGGGGTAGTACCGGTACCACCACTCGGCACTCCGGGGTGGTACCAGTACCCCCACCCAGTACTACTACGGGGTACAACTGCTGTCCCTACGGGCGCACGGGGATACACCCGACCTTTCTATCTCACCCACCACGTTAGGCCCGGTGTCCCTACCCGACGTTCCGGGATAGAACCTGTTCCCCCAACAGTACTATGGGGTTGTACCGGAAACCTTTGTGATGCGCCGGAGTTCACCTGTTGTCTTACGGTTGCGCCCTGTTAGACCCGGCCTGCCTTCCTGAGCCCCCAGGGTAGGCCTGGTATCCCTACCTGGTGCACCTGCTTAAGCCTGGCGTCCCTTCCCGACGCTCCGGGGTCGTACCGGTACCCCCACTCGGTACTCCGTCATAGTACCCGCAATCCTCATCGGTACTCCGGGGTGGTACAGGTACTCCCACCAGGTACTCCGGGGTAGCACCCGTAACCCTCATCGGTACTCCGGGGTGGTACCAGTACCCGCAACCGGCGCTCCGGGGTAGTACCGGTACCACCACTCGGCACTCCGGGGTGGTACCAGTACCCCCACCCAGTACTACAGGGTACAACAGCTGTCCCTACGGGCGCGCGATGTTAGACTTGCCGTTACTACCTAACCCTCTGCGTTAGGCCCGGTGTCCCTCCCCGACGTTCCGGGATAGAACCTGTTCCCCCAACAGTACTATGGGGTTGTACCGGAAACCTTTGTGATGCGCCGGAGTTCACCTGTTGTCCCTACGGGCGCGCCCTGTTACACCCGGCCTCCCTTCCTGAGCCCCCAGGGTAGGCCTGGTATCCCTACCTGGTGCACCTGCTTAAGCCTGGCGTCCCTTCCCGACGCTCCGGGGTAGTACCGGTACCCCCACTCGGTACTCCGTCGTAGTAACCGTAATCCTCATCGGTACTCCGGGGTAGTACCGGTACCCCCAAACGGTACACCGTGGTAGTACCCGTAACCCTCATCGGTACTCCGGGGTGGTACCAGTACCCGCAACCGGCGCTCCGGGGTAGTACCGGTACCACCACTCGGCACTCCGGGGTGGTACCAGTATCCCCACCCAGTACTACAGGGTACAACTGCTGTCCCTACGGGCGCACGGGGATACACCCGACCTTTCTATCTCACCCACCACGTTAGGCCCGGTGTCCCTACCCGACGTTCCGGGATAGAACCTGTTGCCCCAACAGTACTATGGGCTTGTACCGGAAACCTTTGTGATGCGCCGGAGTTCAGCTGTTGTCCCTACGGGCGCGCCCTGTTAGACCCGGCCTCCCTTCCTGAGCCCCCAGGGTAGGCCTGGTATCCCTACCTGGTGCACCTGCTTAAGCCTGGCGTCCCTTCCCGACGCTCCGGGGTAGTACCGGTACCCCCACTCGGTACTCCGTGGTAGTACCCGTAACCCTCATCGGTACTCTGGGGTGGTACCAGTACCCCCACCCAGTACTACAGGGTACAACTGCTGTCCCTACGGGCGGGCGGGGTTACACCCGACCTTTCTATCTCACCCACCACGTTAGGCCCGGTGTCCCTCCCCGACGTTCCGGGATAGAACCTGTTCCCCCAACAGTACTATGGGCTTGTACCGGAAACCTTTGTGATGCGCCGGAGTTCACCTGTTGTCCCTACGGGCGCGCCCTGTTAGACCCGTCCTCCCTTCCTGAGCCCCCAGGGTAGGCCTGGTATCCCTACCTGGTGCACCTGCTTAAGCCTGGCGTCCCTTCCCGACGCTCCGGGGTCGTACCGGTACCCCCACTCGGTACTCCGTCGTAGTACCCGCAATCCTCATCGGTACTCCGGGGTGGTACCAGTACTCCCACCAGGTACTCCGGGGTAGCACCCGTAACCCTCATTGGTAACCCGCGGTGGTACCAGTACCCGCAACCGGCGCTCCGGGGTAGTACCGGTACCACCACTCGGCACTCCGGGGTGGTACCAGTACCCCCACCCAGTACTACAGGGTACAACTGCTGTCCCTACGGGCGCGCGATGTTAGACTCGCCCTCACTACCTAACCCTCTGCGTTAGGCCCGGTGTCCCTCCCCGACGTTCCGGGATAGAACCTGTTCCCCCAACAGTACTATGGGCTTGCACCGGAAACCTTTCTGATGCGCCGGAGATCACCTCTTGTCCCTACGGGCGCGCCCTGTTAGACCCGGCCTCCCTTCCGGAGCCCCCAGGGTAGGCCTGGTATCCCTACCTGGTGCACCTGCTTAAGCCTGGCGTCCCTTCCCGACGCTCCGGGGTAGTACCGGTACCCCCACTCGCTACTCCGTCGTAGTAACCGTAATCCTCCTCGGTACTCCGGGGTAGTACTGGTACCCCCAAACGGTACACCGTAGTAGTACCCGTAACCCTCATCGGTACTCCGGGGTGGTACCAGTACCCGCAACCGGCGCCCCGGCGTAGTACCGGTACCACCACTCGGCACTCCGGGGTGGTACCAGTACCCCCACCCAGTACTACAGGGTACAACTGCTGTCCCTACGGGCGCGCGATGTTAGACACGCCCTTACTACCTAACCCTCTGCGTTAGGCCCGGTGTCCCTCCCCGACGTTCCGGGATAGAACCTGTTCCCCCAACAGTACTATGGGCTTGCACCGGAAACCTTTCTGATGCGCCGGAGATCACCTCTTGTCCCAACGGGCGCGCCCTGTTAGACCCAGCCTCCCTTCCTGAGCCCCCAGGGTAGGCCTGGTATCCCTACCTGGTGCACCTGCTTAAGCCTGGCGTCCCTTCCCGACGCTCCGGGGTAGTACCGGTACCCCCACTCGGTACTCCATCGTAGTAACCGTAATCCTCATCGGTACTCCGGGGTAGTACCCGTAACCCCCAAACGGTACACCGTGGTAGTACCCGTAACCCTCATCGGTAATCCGGGGTGGTACCAGTACCCGCAACCGGCGCTCCGGGGTAGTACCGGTACCACGACTCGGCACTCCGGGGTGGTACCAGTACCCCCACCCAGTACTACAGGGTACAACTGCTGTCCCTACGGGCGCGCGGGGATACACCCGACCTTTCTATCTCACCCACCACGTTAGGCCCGGTGTCCCTACCCGACGTTCCGGGATAGAACCTGTTCCCCCAACAGTACTATGGGGTTGTACCGGAAACCTTTGTGATGCGCCGGAGTTCACCTCTTGTCCCTACGGGCGCGCCCTGTTAGACCCGGCCTCCCTTCCTGAGCCCCCAGGGTAGGCCTGGTATCCCTACCTGGTGCACCTGCTTAAGCCTGGCGTCCCTTCCCGACGCTCCGGGGTAGTACCGGTACCCCCACTCGGTACTCCGTCGTAGTACCCATAATCCTCATCGGTACTCCGGGGTAGTACCAGTAACCCCCAAACGGTACACCGTGGTAGTACCCGTAACCCTCATCGGTAATCCGGGGTGGTACCAGTACCCGCAACCGGCGCTCCGGGGTAGTACCGGTACCACGACTCGGCACTCCGGGGTGGTACCAGTACCCCCACCCAGTACTACTACGGGGTACAACTGCTGTCCCTACGGGCGCACGGGGATACACCCGACCTTTCTATCTCACCCACCACGTTAGGCCCGGTGTCCCTACCCGACGTTCCGGGATAGAACCTGTTCCCCCAACAGTACTATGGGGTTGTACCGGAAACCTTTGTGATGCGCCGGAGTTCACCTGTTGTCTTACGGTTGCGCCCTGTTAGACCCGGCCTGCCTTCCTGAGCCCCCAGGGTAGGCCTGGTATCCCTACCTGGTGCACCTGCTTAAGCCTGGCGTCCCTTCCCGACGCTCCGGGGTAGTACCGGTACCCCCACTCGGTACTCCGTCGTAGTACCCATAATCCTCATCGGTACTCCGGGGTAGTACCAGTAACCCCCAAACGGTACACCGTGGTAGTACCCGTAACCCTCATCGGTAATCCGGGGTGGTACCAGTACCCGCAACCGGCGCTCCGGGGTAGTACCGGTACCACGACTCGGCACTCCGGGGTGGTACCAGTACCCCCACCCAGTACTACTACGGGGTACAACTGCTGTCCCTACGGGCGCACGGGGATACACCCGACCTTTCTATCTCACCCACCACGTTAGGCCCGGTGTCCCTACCCGACGTTCCGGGATAGAACCTGTTCCCCCAACAGTACTATGGGGTTGTACTGGAAACCTTTGTGATGCGGCGGAGTTCACCTGTTGACCCTACGGGCGCGCCCTGTTAGACCCGGCCTCCCTTCCTGAGCCCCCAGGGTAGGCCTGGTATCCCTACCTGGTGCACCTGCTTAAGCCTGGCGTCCCTTCCCGACGCTCCGGGGTAGTACCGGTACCCCCACTCGCTACTCCGTCGTAGTAACCGTAATCCTCATCGGTACTCCGGGGTAGTACCCGTAACCCCCAAACGGTACACCGTGGTAGCACCCGTAACCCTCATCGGTACTCCGGGGTGGTACCAGTACCCCCACCCAGTACTACAGGGTACAACTGCTGTCCCTACGGGCGCACGGGGATACACCCGACCTTTCTATCTCACCCACCACGTTAGGCCCGGTGTCCCTACCCGACGTTCCGGGATAGAACCTGTTCCCCCAACAGTACTATGGGGTTGTACCGGAAACCTTTGTGATGCGCCGGAGTTCACCTGTTGTCTTACGGTTGCGCCCTGTTAGACCCGGCCTCCCTTCCTGAGCCCCCAGGGTAGGCCTGGTATCCCTACCTGGTGCACCTGCTTAAGCCTGGCGTCCCTTCCCGACGCTCCGGGGTAGTACCGGTACCCCCACTCGGTACTCCGTGGTAGTACCCGTAACCCTCATCGGTACTCTGGGGTGGTACCAGTACCCCCACCCAGTACTACAGGGTACAACTGCTGTCCCTACGGGCGGGCGGGGTTACACCCGACCTTTCTATCTCACCCACTACATTAGGCCCGGTGTCCCTCCCCGACGTTCCGGGATAGAACCTGTTCCCCCAACAGTACTATGGGGTTGTACCGGAAACCTTTGTGATGCGCCGGAGTTCACCTCTTGTCCCTACGGGCGCGCCCTGTTAGACCCGGCCTCCCTTCCTGAGCCCCCAGGGTAGGCCTGGTATCCCTACCTGGTGCACCTGCTTAAGCCTGGCGTCCCTTCCCGACGCTCCGGGGTAGTACCGGTACCCCCACTCGGTACTCCGTCGTAGTACCCATAATCCTCATCGGTACTCCGGGGTAGTACCAGTAACCCCCAAACGGTACACCGTGGTAGTACCCGTAACCCTCATCGGTAATCCGGGGTGGTACCAGTACCCGCAACCGGCGCTCCGGGGTAGTACCGGTACCACGACTCGGCACTCCGGGGTGGTACCAGTACCCCCACCCAGTACTACTACGGGGTACAACTGCTGTCCCTACGGGCGCACGGGGATACACCCGACCTTTCTATCTCACCCACCACGTTAGGCCCGGTGTCCCTACCCGACGTTCCGGGATAGAACCTGTTCCCCCAACAGTACTATGGGGTTGTACCGGAAACCTTTGTGATGCGCCGGAGTTCACCTGTTGTCTTACGGTTGCGCCCTGTTAGACCCGGCCTGCCTTCCTGAGCCCCCAGGGTAGGCCTGGTATCCCTACCTGGTGCACCTGCTTAAGCCTGGCGTCCCTTCCCGACGCTCCGGGGTCGTACCGGTACCCCCACTCGGTACTCCGTCATAGTACCCGCAATCCTCATCGGTACTCCGGGGTGGTACCAGTACTCCCACCAGGTACTCCGGGGTAGCACCCGTAACCCTCATCGGTACTCCGGGGTGGAACCAGTACCCGCAACCGGCGCTCCGGGGTAGTACCGGTACCACCACTCGGCACTCCGGGGTGGTACCAGTACCCCCACCCAGTACTACAGGGTACAACTGCTGTCCCTACGGGTGCACGGGGTTACACCCGACCTTTCTATCTCACCCACCACGTTAGGCCCGGTGTCCCTACCCGACGTTCCGGGATAGAACCTGTTCCCCCAACAGTACTATGGGGTTGTACCGGAAACCTTTGTGATGCGCCGGAGTTCACCTCTTGTCCCTACGGGCGCGCCCTGTTAGACCCGGCCTCCCTTCCTGAGCCCCCAGGGTAGGCCTGGTATCCCTACCTGGTGCACCTGCTTAAGCCTGGCGTCCCTTCCCGACGCTCCGGGGTAGTACCGGTACCCCCACTCGCTACTCCGTCGTAGTAACCGTAATCCTCATGGGTACTCCGGGGTAGTACCCGTAACCCCCAAACGGTACACCGTGGTAGTACCCGTAACCCTCATCGGTAATCCGGGGTGGTACCAGTACCCGCAACCGGCGCTCCGGGGTAGTACCGGTACCACCACTCGGCACTCCGGGGTGGTACCAGTACCCCCACCCAGTACTACAGGGTACAACTGCTGTCCCTACGGGCGCGCGGGGATACACCCGACCTTTCTATCTCACCCACCACGTTAGGCCCGGTGTCCCTACCCGACGTTCCGGGATAGAACCTGTTCCCCCAACAGTACTATGGGGTTGTACTGGAAACCTTTGTGATGCGCCGGAGTTCACCTGTTGTCTTACGGGCGCGCCCTGTTAGACCCGGCCTCCCTTCCTGAGCCCCCAGGGTAGGCCTGGTATCCCTACCTGGTGCACCTGCTTAAGCCTGGCGTCCCTTCCCGACGCTCCGGGGTAGTACCGGTACCCCCACTCGGTACTCCGTCGTAGTAACTGTAATCCTCCTCGGTACTCCGGGGTAGTACTGGTACCCCCAAACGGTACACCGTGGTAGTACCCGTAACCCTCATCGGTACTCCGGGGTGGTACCAGTACCCGCAACCGGCGCTCCGGGGTAGTACCGGTACCACCACTCGGCACTCCGGGGTGGTACCAGTACCCCCACCCAGTACTACAGGGTACAACTGCTGTCCCTACGGGCGCGCGATGTTAGACTCGCCCTCACTACCTAACCCTCTGCGTTAGGCCCGGTGTCCCTACCCGACGTTCCGGGATAGAACCTGTTCCCCCAACAGTACTATGGGCTTGCACCGGAAACCTTTCTGATGCGCCGGAGATCACCTCTTGTCCCTACGGGCGCGCCCTGTTACACCCGGCCTCCCTTCCTGAGCCCCCAGGGTAGGCCTGGTATCCCTACCTGGTGCACCTGCTTAAGCCTGGCGTCCCTTCCCGACGCTCCGGGGTAGTACCGGTACCCCCACTCACTACTCCGTCGTAGTAACCGTAATCCTCATCGGTACTCCGGGGTAGTACCCGTAACCCCCAAACGGTACACCGTGGTAGCACCCGTAACCCTCATCGGTACTCCGGGGTGGTACCAGTACCCCCACCCAGTACTACAGGGTACAACTGCTGTCCCTACGGGCGCGCGATGTTAGACTCGCCCTCACTACCTAACCCTCTGCGTTAGGCCCGGTGTCCCTACCCGACGTTCCGGGATAGAACCTGTTCCCCCAACAGTACTATGGGCTTGCACCGGAAACCTTTCTGATGCGCCGGAGATCACCTCTTGTCCCTACGGGCGCGCCCTGTTACACCCGGCCTCCCTTCCTGAGCCCCCAGGGTAGGCCTGGTATCCCTACCTGGTGCACCTGCTTAAGCCTGGCGTCCCTTCCCGACGCTCCGGGGTAGTACCGGTACCCCCACTCGGTACTCCGTCGTAGTAACCGTAATCCTCATCGGTACTCCGGGGTAGTACCGGTACCCCCAAACGGTACACCGTGGTAGCACCCGTAACCCTCATCGGTACTCCGGGGTGGTACCAGTACCCGCAACCGGCGCTCCGGGGTAGTACCGGTACCACCACTCGGCACTCCGGGGTGGTACCAGTACCCCCACCCAGTACTACAGGGTACAACTGCTGTCCATACGGGCGCGCGATGTTAGACTCGCCCTTACTACCTAACCCTCTGCGTTAGGCCCGGTGTCCCTCCCCGACGTTCCGGGATAGAACCTGTTCCCCCAACAGTACTATGGGGTTGTACCGGAAACCTTTGTGATGCGCCGGAGTTCACCTGTTGTCCCTACGGGCGCGCCCTGTTAGACCCGTCCTCCCTTCCTGAGCCCCCAGGGTAGGCCTGGTATCCCTACCTGGTGCACCTGCTTAAGCCTGGCGTCCCTTCCCGACGCTCCGGGGTCGTACCGGTACCCCCACTCGGTACTCCGTGGTAGTACCCGTAACCCTCATCGGTACTCCGGGGTGGTACCAGTACTCCCACCAGGTACTCCGGGGTAGCACCCGTAACCCTCATCGGTACTCCGGGGTGGTACCAGTACCCCCACCCAGTACTACAGGGTACAACTGCTGTCCCTACGGGCGCGCGGGGTTACACCCGACCTTTCTATCTCACCCACCACGTTAGGCCCGGTGTCCCTACCCGACGTTCCGGGATAGAACCTGTTCCCCCAACAGTACTATGGGGTTGTACCGGAAACCTTTGTGATGCGCCGGAGTTCACCTCTTGTCCCTACGGGCGCGCCCTGTTAGACCCGGCCTCTCTTCCTGAGCCCCCAGGGTAGGCCTGGTATCCCTACCTGGTGCACCTGCTTAAGCCTGGCGTCCCTTCCCGACGCTCCGGGGTAGTACCGGTACCCCCACTCGGTACTCCATCGTAGTAACCTTAATCCTCATCGGTACTCCGGGGTAGTACCCGTAACCCCCAAACGGTACACCGTAGTAGTACCCGTAACCCTCATCGGTACTCCGGGGTGGTACCAGTACCCGCAACCGGCGCTCCGGGGTAGTACCGGTACCACCACTCGGCACTCCGGGGTGGTACCAGTACCCCCACCCAGTACTACAGGGTACAACTGCTGTCCCTACGGGCGCACGGGGATACACCCGACCTTTCTATCTCACCCACCACGTTAGGCCCGGTGTCCCTACCCGACGTTCCGGGATAGAACCTGTTGCCCCAACAGTACTATGGGCTTGTACTGGAAACCTTTGTGATGCGCCGGAGTTCAGCTGTTGTCCCTACGGGCGCGCCCTGTTAGACCCGGCCTCCCTTCCTGAGCCCCCAGGGTAGGCCTGGTATCCCTACCTGGTGCACCTGCTTAAGCCTGGCGTCCCTTCCCGACGCTCCGGGGTAGTACCGGTACCCCCACTCGGTACTCCGTGGTAGTAACCGTAACCCTCATCGGTACTCTGGGGTGGTACCAGTACCCCCACCCAGTACTACAGGGTACAACTGCTGTCCCTACGGGCGGGCGGGGTTACACCCGACCTTTCTATCTCACCCACTACATTAGGCCCGGTGTCCCTCCCCGACGTTCCGGGATAGAACCTGTTCCCCCAACAGTACTATGGGGTTGTACCGGAAACCTTTGTGATGCGCCGGAGTTCACCTGTTGTCCCTACGGGCGCGCCCTGTTAGACCCGTCCTCCCTTCCTGAGCCCCCAGGGTAGGCCTGGTATCCCTACCTGGTGCACCTGCTTAAGCCTGGCGTCCCTTCCCGACGCTCCGGGGTCGTACCGGTACCCCCACTCGGTACTCCGTCGTAGTACCCGCAATCCTCATCGGTACTCCGGGGTGGTACCAGTACTCCCACCAGGTACTCCGGGGTAGCACCCGTAACCCTCATTGGTAACCCGCGGTGGTACCAGTACCCGCAACCGGCGCTCCGGGGTAGTACCGGTACCACCACTCGGCACTCCGGGGTGGTACCAGTACCCCCACCCAGTACTACAGGGTACAACTGCTGTCCCTACGGGCGCGCGATGTTATACTCGCCCTCACTACCTAACCCTCTGCGTTAGGCCCGGTGTCCCTCCCCGACGTTCCGGGATAGAACCTGTTCCCCCAACAGTACTATGGGCTTGCACCGGAAACCTTTCTGATGCGCCGGAGATCACCTCTTGTCCCTACGGGCGCGCCCTGTTAGACCCGGCCTCCCTTCCGGAGCCCCCAGGGTAGGCCTGGTATCCCTACCTGGTGCACCTGCTTAAGCCTGGCGTCCCTTCCCGACGCTCCGGGGTAGTACCGGTACCCCCACTCGCTACTCCGTTGTAGTAACCGTAATCCTCCTCGGTACTCCGGGGTAGTACTGGTACCCCCAAACGGTACACCGTAGTAGTACCCGTAACCCTCATCGGTACTCCGGGGTGGTACCAGTACCCGCAACCGGCGCCCCGGCGTAGTACCGGTACCACCACTCGGCACTCCGGGGTGGTACCAGTACCCCCACCCAGTACTACAGGGTACAACTGCTGTCCCTACGGGCGCGCGATGTTAGACACGCCCTTACTACCTAACCCTCTGCGTTAGGCCCGGTGTCCCTCCCCGACGTTCCGGGATAGAACCTGTTCCCCCAACAGTACTATGGGCTTGCACCGGAAACCTTTCTGATGCGCCGGAGATCACCTCTTGTCCCAACGGGCGCGCCCTGTTAGACCCAGCCTCCCTTCCTGAGCCCCCAGGGTAGGCCTGGTATCCCTACCTGGTGCACCTGCTTAAGCCTGGCGTCCCTTCCCGACGCTCCGGGGTAGTACCGGTACCCCCACTCGGTACTCCATCGTAGTAACCGTAATCCTCATCGGTACTCCGGGGTAGTACCCGTAACCCCCAAACGGTACACCGTGGTAGTACCCGTAACCCTCATCGGTAATCCGGGGTGGTACCAGTACCCGCAACCGGCGCTCCGGGGTAGTACCGGTACCACCACTCGGCACTCCGGGGTGGTACCAGTACCCCCACCCAGTACTACAGGGTACAACTGCTGTCCCTACGGGCGCGCGGGGATACACCCGACCTTTCTATCTCACCCACCACGTTAGGCCCGGTGTCCCTACCCGACGTTCCGGGATAGAACCTGTTCCCCCAACAGTACTATGGGGTTGTACTGGAAACCTTTGTGATGCGGCGGAGTTCACCTGTTGACCCTACGGGCGCGCCCTGTTAGACCCGGCCTCCCTTCCTGAGCCCCCAGGGTAGGCCTGGTATCCCTACCTGGTGCACCTGCTTAAGCCTGGCGTCCCTTCCCGACGCTCCGGGGTAGTACCGGTACCCCCACTCGCTACTCCGTCGTAGTAACCGTAATCCTCATCGTTACTCCGGGGTAGTACCCGTAACCCCCAAACGGTACACCGTGGTAGCACCCGTAACCCTCATCGGTACTCCGGGGTGGTACCAGTACCCCCACCCAGTACTACAGGGTACAACTGCTGTCCCTACGGGCGCACGGGGATACACCCGACCTTTCTATCTCACCCACCACGTTAGGCCCGGTGTCCCTACCCGACGTTCCGGGATAGAACCTGTTCCCCCAACAGTACTATGGGGTTGTACCGGAAACCTTTGTGATGCGCCGGAGTTCACCTGTTGTCTTACGGTTGCGCCCTGTTAGACCCGGCCTCCCTTCCTGAGCCCCCAGGGTAGGCCTGGTATCCCTACCTGGTGCACCTGCTTAAGCCTGGCGTCCCTTCCCGACGCTCCGGGGTAGTACCGGTACCCCCACTCGGTACTCCGTGGTAGTACCCGTAACCCTCATCGGTACTCTGGGGTGGTACCAGTACCCCCACCCAGTACTACAGGGTACAACTGCTGTCCCTACGGGCGGGCGGGGTTACACCCGACCTTTCTATCTCACCCACTACATTAGGCCCGGTGTCCCTCCCCGACGTTCCGGGATAGAACCTGTTCCCCCAACAGTACTATGGGGTTGTACCGGAAACCTTTGTGATGCGCCGGAGTTCACCTCTTGTCCCTACGGGCGCGCCCTGTTAGACCCGGCCTCCCTTCCTGAGCCCCCAGGGTAGGCCTGGTATCCCTACCTGGTGCACCTGCTTAAGCCTGGCGTCCCTTCCCGACGCTCCGGGGTAGTACCGGTACCCCCACTCGGTACTCCGTCGTAGTACCCATAATCCTCATCGGTACTCCGGGGTAGTACCAGTAACCCCCAAACGGTACACCGTGGTAGTACCCGTAACCCTCATCGGTAATCCGGGGTGGTACCAGTACCCGCAACCGGCGCTCCGGGGTAGTACCGGTACCACGACTCGGCACTCCGGGGTGGTACCAGTACCCCCACCCAGTACTACTACGGGGTACAACTGCTGTCCCTACGGGCGCACGGGGATACACCCGACCTTTCTATCTCACCCACCACGTTAGGCCCGGTGTCCCTACCCGACGTTCCGGGATAGAACCTGTTCCCCCAACAGTACTATGGGGTTGTACCGGAAACCTTTGTGATGCGCCGGAGTTCACCTGTTGTCTTACGGTTGCGCCCTGTTAGACCCGGCCTGCCTTCCTGAGTCCCCAGGGTAGGCCTGGTATCCCTACCTGGTGCACCTGCTTAAGCCTGGCGTCCCTTCCCGACGCTCCGGGGTCGTACCGGTACCCCCACTCGGTACTCCGTCATAGTACCCGCAATCCTCATCGGTACTCCGGGGTGGTACAGGTACTCCCACCAGGTACTCCGGGGTAGCACCCGTAACCCTCATCGGTACTCCGGGGTGGTACCAGTACCCGCAACCGGCGCTCCGGGGTAGTACCGGTACCACCACTCGGCACTCCGGGGTGGTACCAGTACCCCCACCCAGTACTACAGGGTACAACAGCTGTCCCTACGGGCGCGCGATGTTAGACTTCCCGTTACTACCTAACCCTCTGCGTTAGGCCCGGTGTCCCTCCCCGACGTTCCGGGATAGAACCTGTTCCCCCAACAGTACTATGGGGTTGTACCGGAAACCTTTGTGATGCGCCGGAGTTCACCTGTTGTCCCTACGGGCGCGCCCTGTTACACCCGGCCTCCCTTCCTGAGCCCCCAGGGTAGGCCTGGTATCCCTACCTGGTGCACCTGCTTAAGCCTGGCGTCCCTTCCCGACGCTCCGGGGTAGTACCGGTACCCCCACTCGGTACTCCGTCGTAGTAACCGTAATCCTCATCGGTACTCCGGGGTAGTACCGGTACCCCCAAACGGTACACCGTGGTAGTACCCGTAACCCTCATCGGTACTCCGGGGTGGTACCAGTACCCGCAACCGGCGCTCCGGGGTAGTACCGGTACCACCACTCGGCACTCCGGGGTGGTACCAGTATCCCCACCCAGTACTACAGGGTACAACTGCTGTCCCTACGGGCGCACGGGGATACACCCGACCTTTCTATCTCACCCACCACGTTAGGCCCGGTGTCCCTCCCCGACGTTCCGGGATAGAACCTGTTCCCCCAACAGTACTATGGGCTTGTACCGGAAACCTTTGTGATGCGCCGGAGTTCACCTGTTGTCCCTACGGGCGCGCCCTGTTAGACCCGGCCTCCCTTCCTGAGCCCCCAGGGTAGGCCTGGTATCCCTACCTGGTGCACCTGCTTAAGCCTGGCGTCCCTTCCCAACGCTCCGGGGTCGTACCGGTACCCCCACTCGGTACTCCGTCGTAGTACCCGCAATCCTCATCGGTACTCCGGGGTGGTACCAGTACTCCCACCAGGTACTCCGGGGTAGCACCCGTAACCCTCATCGGTACTCCGGGGTGGTACCAGTACCCGCAACCGGCGCTCCGGGGTAGTACCGGTACCACCACTCGGCACTCCGGGGTGGTACCAGTACCCCCACCCAGTACTACAGGGTACAACTGCTGTCCCTACGGGCGCGCGATGTTAGACACGCCCTTACTACCTAACCCTCTGCGTTAGGCCCGGTGTCCCTCCCCGACGTTCCGGGATAGAACCTGTTCCCCCAACAGTACTATGGGGTTGTACCGGAAACCTTTGTGATGCGCCGGAGATCACCTCTTGTCCCTACGGGCGCGCCCTGTTAGACCCGGCCTCCCTTCCTGAGCCCCCAGGGTAGGCCTGCTATCCCTACCTGGTGCACCTGCTTAAGCCTGGCGTCCCTTCCCGACGCTCCGGGGTAGTACCGGTACCCCCACTCAGTACTCCGTCGTAGTAACCGTAATCCTCATCGGTACTCCGGGGTAGTACCGGTACCCCCAAACGGTACACCGTGGTAGTACCCGTAACCCTCATCGGTAATCCGGGGTGGTACCAGTACCCGCAACCGGCGCTCCGTGGTAGTACCGGTACCACCACTCGGCACTCCGGGGTGGTACCAGTACCCCCACCCAGTACTACAGGGTACAACTGCTGTCCCTACGGGCGCGCGATGTTAGACTCGCCCTTACTACCTAACCCTCTGCGTTAGGCCCGGTGTCCCTCCCCGACGTTCCGGGATAGAACCTGTTCCCCCAACAGTACTATGGGGTTGTACCGGAAACCTTTGTGATGCGCCGGAGTTCACCTGTTGTCCCTACGGGCGCGCCCTGTTAGACCCGTCCTCCCTTCCTGAGCCCCCAGGGTAGGCCTGGTATCCCTACCTGGTGCACCTGCTTAAGCCTGGCGTCCCTTCCCGACGCTCCGGGGTCGTACCGGTACCCCCACTCGGTACTCCGTGGTAGTACCCGTAATCCTCATCGGTACTCCGGGGTGGTACCAGTACTCCCACCAGGTACTCCGGGGTAGCACCCGTAACCCTCATCGGTACTCCGGGGTGGTACCAGTACCCCCACCCAGTACTACAGGGTACAACTGCTGTCCCTACGGGCGCGCGGGGTTACACCCGACCTTTCTATCTCACCCACCACGTTAGGCCCGGTGTCCCTACCCGACGTTCCGGGATAGAACCTGTTCCCCCAACAGTACTATGGGGTTGTACCGGAAACCTTTGTGATGCGCCGGAATTCACCTCTTGTCCATACGGGCGCGCCCTGTTAGACCCGGCCTCTCTTCCTGAGCCCCCAGGGTAGGCCTGGTATCCCTACCTGGTGCACCTGCTTAAGCCTGGCGTCCCTTCCCGACGCTCCGGGGTAGTACCGGTACCCCCACTCGGTACTCCGTCGTAGTAACCGTAATCCTCCTCGGTACTCCGGGGTAGTACCGGTACCCCCAAACGGTACACCGTTATAGTACCCGTAACCCTCATCGGTACTCCGGGGTGGTACCAGTACCCGCAACCGGCGCTCCGGGGTAGTACCGGTACCACCACTCGGCACTCCGGGGTGGTACCAGTACCCCCAACCAGTACTACAGGGTACAACTGCTGTCCCTATGGGCGCGCGATGTTAGACTCGCCCTTACTACCTAACCCTCTGCGTTAGGCCCGGTGTCCCTACCCGACGTTCCGGGATAGAACCTGTTCCCCCAACAGTACTATGGGGTTGTACCGGAAACCTTTCTGATGCGCCGGAGATCACCTCTTGTCCCTACGGGCGCGCCCTGTTAGACCCGGCCTCCCTTCCTGAGCCCCCAGGGTAGGCCTGGTATCCCTACCTGGAGGACCTGCTTAAGCCTGGCGTCCCTTCCCGACGCTCTGGGGTCGTACCGGTACCCCCACTCGGTACTCCGTCGTAGTAACCGTAATCCTCATCGGTACTCCGGGGTAGTACCGGTACCCCCAAACGGTACACCGTGGTAGTACCCGTAACCCTCATCGGTACTCCGGGGTGGTACCAGTACCCGCAACCGGCGCTCCGTGGTAGTACCGGTACCACCACTCGGCACTCCGGGGTGGTACCAGTACCCCCACCCACTACTACAGGGTACAACTGCTGTCCCTACGGGCGCGCGGGGATACACCCGACCTTTCTATGTCACCCACCACGTTAGGCCCGGTGTCCCTCCCCGACATTCCGGGATAGAACCTGTTCCCCCAACAGTACTATGGGCTTGTACCGGAAACCTTTGTGATGCGCCGGAGTTCACCTCTTGTCCATACGGGCGCGCCCTGTTAGACCCGGCCTCCCTTCCTGAGCCCCCAGGGTAGGCCTGGTATCCCTACCTGGTGCACCTGCTTAAGCCTGGCGTCCCTTCCCGACGCTCCGGGGTAGTACCGGTACCCCCACTCGCTACTCCGTCGTAGTAACCGTAATCCTCATCGGTACTCCGGGGTGGTACCGGTACCCCCAAACGGTACACCGTGGTAGTACCCGTAACCATCTATGATACGCCGGGGTGGTACCAGTACCCGCACCCACTACTATAGGGTACAACTGCTGTCCCTACGGGCGGGCGGGGTTACACCCGACCTTTCTATCTCACCCACCACGTTAGGCCCAGTGTCCCTACCCGACGTTCCGGGATAGAACCTGTTTCCCCAACAGTACTATGGGGTTGTACCGGAAACCTTTGTGATGCGCCGGAGTTCACCTGTTGTCCCCATGGGCGCGCCCTGTTAGACACGGCCTCCCTTTCTGAGCCCCCAAGGTAGGCCTGGTATCCCTACCTGGTGCACCTGCTTAAGCCTGGCGTCCCTTCCCGACGCTCCGGGGTAGTACCGGTACCCCTACTCGGTACTCGGTCGTAGTAACCGTAATCCTCCTCGGTACTTCGGGGTATTACCGGTATCCCCAAACGGTACACCGTAGTAGTACCCGTAACCCTCATCGGTAATCCGGGGTGGTACCAGTACCCGCAACCGGCGCTCCGGGGTAGTACCGGTACCACCACTCGGCACTCCGGGGTGGTACCAGTACCCCCACCCACTACTACAGGGTACAACTGCTGTCCCTACGGGCGCGCGATGTTAGACTCGCCCTTACTACCTAACCCTCTGCGTTAGGCCCGGTGTCCCTTCCCGACGTTCCGGGATAGAACCTGTTCCCCCAACAGTACTATGGGGTTGTACCGGAAACCTTTGTGATGCGCCGGAGTTCACCTGTTGTCCCTACGGGCGCGCCCTGTTACACACGGCCTCCCTTCCTGAGCCCCCAGGGTAGGCCTGGTATCCCTACCTGGAGGACCTGCTTAAGCCTGGCGTCCCTTCCCGACGCTCCGGGGTAGTACCGGTACCCCCACCTGGTGCTCCTGGGTGGTACCTGTAACCCTCTACGGTACTCCGGGGTGGTAACAGTACTCCCACCCGGTACTACAGGTAGTACCCTTAACCCTCATCGGTACTCCGGGGTGGTACCAGTACCCGCAACCGGCGCTCCGGGGTAGTACCGGTACCACCACTCGGCACTCCGGGGTGGTACCAGTACCCCCACCCAGTACTACAGGGTACAACTGCGGTCCCTACGGGCGCGCGGGGTTACACCCGACCTTTCTATCTCACCCACCACGTTAGGCCCGGTGTCCCTACCCGACGTTCCGGGATAGAACCTGTTCCCCCAACAGTACTATGGGGTTGTACCGGAAACCTTTGTGATGCGCCGGAGTTCACCTGTTGTCCCTACGGGCGCGCCCTGTTAGACCCGGCCTCCCTTCCTGAGCCCCCAGGGTAGGCCTGGTATCCCTACCTGGTGCACCTGCTTAAGCCTGGCGTCCCTTCCCGACGCTCCGGGGTCGTACCGGTACCCCCACTCGGTACTCGGTCGTAGTAACCGTAATCCTCCTCGGTACTCCGGGGTAGTACTGGTACCCCCAAACGGTACACCGTGGTAGTACCCGTAACCCTCATCGGTACTCCGGGGTGGTACCAGTACCCGCAACCGGCGCTCCGGGGTAGTACCGGTACCACCACTCGGCACTCCGGGGTGGTACCAGTACCCCCACCCAGTACTACAGGGTACAACTGCTGTCCCTAAGGGCGCGCGATGTTAGACTCGCCCTTACTACCTAACCCTCTGCGTTAGGCCCGGTGTCCCTTCCCGACGTTCCGGGATAGAACCTGTTCCCCCAACAGTACTATGGGGTTGTACCGGAAACCTTTGTGATGCGCCGGAGTTCACCTGTTGTCCCTACGGGCGCGCCCTGTTAGACCCGGCCTCCCTTCCTGAGCCCCCAGGGTAGGCCTGGTATCCCTACCTGGTGCACCTGCTTAAGCCTGGCGTCCCTTCCCGACGCTCCGGGGTAGTACCGGTACCCCCACTCGGTACTCCGTCGTAGTAACCGTAATCCTCATCGGTACTCCGGGGTGGCACCAGTACTCCCACCAGGTACTCCGGGGTAGCACCCGTAACCCTCATCGGTACTCCGGGGTGGTACCAGTACCCGCAACCGGCGCTCCGGGGTAGTACCGGTACCACCACTCGGCACTCCGGGGTGGTACCAGTACCCCCACCCAGTACTACAGGGTACAACTGCTGTCCCTACGGGCGCGCGATGTTAGACACGCCCTTACTACCTAACCCTCTGCGTTAGGCCCGGTGTCCCTCCCCGACGTTCCGGGATAGAACCTGTTCCCCCAACAGTACTATGGGGTTGTACCGGAAACCTTTGTGATGCGCCGGAGTTCACCTGTTGTCCCTACGGGCGCGCCCTGTTAGACCCGGCCTCCCTTCCTGAGCCCCCAGGGTAGGCCTGGTATCCCTACCTGGTGCACCTGCTTAAGCCTGGCGTCCCTTCCCGACGCTCCGGGGTAGTACCGGTACCCCCACTCGGTACTCCGTGGTAGTACCCGTAACCCTCATCGGTACTCTGGGGTGGTACCAGTACCCCCACCCAGTACTACAGGGTACAACTGCTGTCCCTACGGGCGGGCGGGGTTACACCCGACCTTTCTATCTCACCCACTACATTAGGCCCGGTGTCCCTACCCGACGTTCTGGGATAGAACCTGTTCCCCCAACAGTACTATGGGGTTGTACCGGAAACCTTTGTGATGCGCCGGAGTTCACCTGTTGTCCCTACGGGCGCGCCCTGTTAGACCCGGCCTCCCTTCCTGAGCCCCCAGGGTAGGCCTGGTATCCCTACCTGGTGCACCTGCTTAAGCCTGGCGTCCCTTCCCGACGCTCCGGGGTCGTACCGGTACCCCCACTCGGTACTCCGTGGTAGTACCCGTAACCCTCATCGGTACTCCGGGGTGGTACCAGTACTCCCACCAGGTACTCCGGGGTAGCACCCGTAACCCTCATCGGTACTCCGGGGTGGTACCAGTACCCCCACCCAGTACTACAGGGTACAACTGCTGTCCCTACGGGCGCGCGGGGTTACACCCGACCTTTCTATCTCACCCACCACGTTAGGCCCGGTGTCCCTACCCGACGTTCCGGGATAGAACCTGTTCCCCCAACAGTACTATGGGGTTGTACCGGAAACCTTTGTGATGCGCCGGAGTTCACCTGTTGTCCCTACGGGCGCGCCCTGTTAGACCCGGCCTCCCTTCCTGAGCCCCCAGGGTAGGCCTGGTATCCCTACCTGGTGCACCTGCTTAAGCCTGGCGTCCCTTCCCGACGCTCCGGGGTAGTACCGGTACCCCCACTCGGTACTCCGTCGTAGTAACCGTAATCCTCATCGGTACTCCGGGGTGGTACCAGTACTCCCACCAGGTACTCCGGGGTAGCACCCGTAACCCTCATCGGTACTCCGGGGTGGTACCAGTACCCGCAACCGGCGCTCCGGGGTAGTACCGGTACCACCACTCGGCACTCCGGGGTGGTACCAGTACCCCCACCTAGTACTACAGGGTACAACTGCTGTCCCTACGGGCGCGCGATGTTAGACACGCCCTTACTACCTAACCCTCTGCGTTAGGCCCGGTGTCCCTCCCCGACGTTCCGGGATAGAACCTGTTCCCCCAACAGTACTATGGGGTTGTACCGGAAACCTTTGTGATGCGCCGGAGTTCACCTGTTGTCCCTACGGGCGCGCCCTGTTAGACCCGTCCTCCCTTCCTGAGCCCCCAGGGTAGGCCTGGTATCCCTACCTGGTGCACCTGCTTAAGCCTGGCGTCCCTTCCCGACGCTCCGGGGTAGTACCGGGACCCCCACCTGGTTCTCCTGGGTGGTACCCGTAACCCTCTACGGTACTCCGGAGTGGTAACAGTACTCCCACCAGGTACTCCGGGGTAACACCCGTAACCCTCATCGGTACTCCGGGGTGGTACCAGTACCCGCAACCGGCGCTCCGTGGTAGTACCGGTACCACCACTCGGCACTCCGGGGTGGTACCAGTACCCCCACCCGGTACTACAGGGTACAACTGCTGTCCCTACGGGCGCGCGGGGATACACCCGACCTTTCTATCTCACCCACCACGTTAGGCCCGGTGTCCCTCCCCGACGTTCCGGGATAGAACCTGTTCCCCCAACAGTACTATGGGGTTGTACCGGAAACCTTTGTGATGCGCCGGAGTTCACCTGTTGTCCATACGGGCGCGCCCTGTTAGACCCGGCCTCCCTTCCTGAGCCCCCAGGGTAGGCCTGGTATCCCTACCTGGTGCACCTGCTTAAGCCTGGCGTCCCTTCCCGACGCTCCGGGGTAGTACCGGTACCCCCACTCGCTACTCCGTCGTAGTAACCGTAATCCTCATCGGTACTCCGGGGTAGTACCGGTACCCCCAAACGGTACACCGTGGTAGTACCCGTAACCATCTATGATACGCCGGGGTGGTACCAGTACCCGCACCCACTACTATAGGGTACAACTGCTGTCCCTACGGGCGGGCGGGGTTACACCCGACCTTTCTATCTCACCCACCACGTTAGGCCCAGTGTCCCTACCCGACGTTCCGGGATAGAACCTGTTTCCCCAACAGTACTATGGGGTTGTACCGGAAACCTTTGTGATGCGCCGGAGTTCACCTGTTGTCCCCATGGGCGCGCCCTGTTAGACACGGCCTCCCTTTCTGAGCCCCCAAGGTAGGCCTGGTATCCCTACCTGGTGCACCTGCTTAAGCCTGGCGTCCCTTCCCGACGCTCCGGGGTAGTACCGGTACCCCCACTCGGTACTCCGTCGTAGTAACCGTAATCCTCCTCGGTACTTCGGGGTATTACCGGTATCCCCAAACGGTACACCGTAGTAGTACCCGTAACCCTCATCGGTAATCCGGGGTGGTACCAGTACCCGCAACCGGCGCTCCGGGGTAGTACCGGTACCACCACTCGGCACTCCGGGGTGGTACCAGTACCCCCACCCAGTACTACAGGGTACAACTGCTGTCCCTACGGGCGCGCGATGTTAGACTCGCCCTTACTACCTAACCCTCTGCGTTAGGCCCGGTGTCCCTTCCCGACGTTCCGGGATAGAACCTGTTCCCCCAACAGTACTATGGGGTTGTACCGGAAACCTTTGTGATGCGCCGGAGTTCACCTGTTGTCCCTACGGGCGCGCCCTGTTACACACGGCCTCCCTTCCTGAGCCCCCAGGGTAGGCCTGGTATCCCTACCTGGAGGACCTGCTTAAGCCTGGCGTCCCTTCCCGACGCTCCGGGGTAGTACCGGTACCCCCACCTGGTGCTCCTGGGTGGTACCTGTAACCCTCTACGGTACTCCGGGGTGGTACCAGTACTCCCACCCGGTACTACAGGTAGTACCCTTAACCCTCATCGGTACTCCGGGGTGGTACCAGTACCCGCAACCGGCGCTCCGGGGTAGTACCGGTACCACCACTCGGCACTCCGGGGTGGTACCAGTACCCCCACCCAGTACTACAGGGTACAACTGCGGTCCCTACGGGCGCGCGGGGTTACACCCGACCTTTCTATCTCACCCACCACGTTAGGCCCGGTGTCCCTACCCGACGTTCCGGGATAGAACCTGTTCCCCCAACAGTACTATGGGGTTGTACCGGAAACCTTTGTGATGCGCCGGAGTTCACCTGTTGTCCCTACGGGCGCGCCCTGTTAGACCCGGCCTCCCTTCCTGAGCCCCCAGGGTAGGCCTGGTATCCCTACCTGGAGGACCTGCTTAAGCCTGGCGTCCCTTCCCGACGCTCCGGGGTCGTACCGGTACCCCCACTCGGTACTCCGTCGTAGTAACCGTAATCCTCATCGGTACTCCGGGGTAGTACCGGTACCCCCAAACGGTACGCCGTGGTAGTACCCGTAACCCTCATCGGTACTCCGGGGTGGTACCAGTACCCGCAACCGGCGCTCCGTGGTAGTACCGGTACCACCACTCGGCACTCCGGGGTGGTACCAGTACCCCCACCCAGTACTACAGGGTACAACTGCTGTCCCTACGGGCGCGCGGGGATACACCCGACCTTTCTATCTCACCCACCACGTTAGGCCCGGTGTCCCTCCCCGACGTTCCGGGATAGAACCTGTTCCCCCAACAGTACTATGGGCTTGTACCGGAAACCTTTGTGATGCGCCGGAGTTCACCTGTTGTCCATACGGGCGCGCCCTGTTAGACCCGGCCTCCCTTCCTGAGCCCCCAAGGTAGGCCTGGTATCCCTACCTGGAGGACCTGCTTAAGCCTGGCGTCCCTTCCCGACGCTTTGGGTAGTACCGGTACCCCTACTCGGTACTCGGTCGTAGTAACCGTAATCCTCCTCGGTACTTCGGGGTATTACCGGTATCCCCAAACGGTACACCGTAGTAGTACCCGTAACCCTCATCGGTAATCCGGGGTGGTACCAGTACCCGCAACCGGCGCTCCGGGGTAGTACCGGTACCACCACTCGGCACTCCGGGGTGGTACCAGTACCCCCACCCACTACTACAGGGTACAACTGCTGTCCCTACGGGCGCGCGATGTTAGACTCGCCCTTACTACCTAACCCTCTGCGTTAGGCCCGGTGTCCCTTCCCGACGTTCCGGGATAGAACCTGTTCCCCCAACAGTACTATGGGGTTGTACCGGAAACCTTTGTGATGCGCCGGAGTTCACCTGTTGTCCCTACGGGCGCGCCCTGTTACACACGGCCTCCCTTCCTGAGCCCCCAGGGTAGGCCTGGTATCCCTACCTGGAGGACCTGCTTAAGCCTGGCGTCCCTTCCCGACGCTCCGGGGTAGTACCGGTACCCCCACCTGGTGCTCCTGGGTGGTACCTGTAACCCTCTACGGTACTCCGGGGTGGTAACAGTACTCCCACCCGGTACTACAGGTAGTACCCTTAACCCTCATCGGTACTCCGGGGTGGTACCAGTACCCGCAACCGGCGCTCCGGGGTAGTACCGGTACCACCACTCGGCACTCCGGGGTGGTACCAGTACCCCCACCCAGTACTACAGGGTACAACTGCGGTCCCTACGGGCGCGCGGGGTTACACCCGACCTTTCTATCTCACCCACCACGTTAGGCCCGGTGTCCCTACCCGACGTTCCGGGATAGAACCTGTTCCCCCAACAGTACTATGGGGTTGTACCGGAAACCTTTGTGATGCGCCGGAGTTCACCTGTTGTCCCTACGGGCGCGCCCTGTTAGACCCGGCCTCCCTTCCTGAGCCCCCAGGGTAGGCCTGGTATCCCTACCTGGTGCACCTGCTTAAGCCTGGCGTCCCTTCCCGACGCTCCGGGGTCGTACCGGTACCCCCACTCGGTACTCGGTCGTAGTAACCGTAATCCTCCTCGGTACTCCGGGGTAGTACTGGTACCCCCAAACGGTACACCGTGGTAGTACCCGTAACCCTCATCGGTACTCCGGGGTGGTACCAGTACCCGCAACCGGCGCTCCGGGGTAGTACCGGTACCACCACTCGGCACTCCGGGGTGGTACCAGTACCCCCACCCAGTACTACAGGGTACAACTGCTGTCCCTAAGGGCGCGCGATGTTAGACTCGCCCTTACTACCTAACCCTCTGCGTTAGGCCCGGTGTCCCTTCCCGACGTTCCGGGATAGAACCTGTTCCCCCAACAGTACTATGGGGTTGTACCGGAAACCTTTGTGATGCGCCGGAGTTCACCTGTTGTCCCTACGGGCGCGCCCTGTTAGACCCGGCCTCCCTTCCGGAGCCCCCAGGGTAGGCCTGGTATCCCTACCTGGTGCACCTGCTTAAGCCTGGCGTCCCTTCCCGACGCTCCGGGGTAGTACCGGTACCCCCACTCGGTACTCCGTCGTAGTAACCGTAATCCTCATCGGTACTCCGGGGTGGTACCAGTACTCCCACCAGGTACTCCGGGGTAGCACCCGTAACCCTCATCGGTACTCCGGGGTGGTACCAGTACCCGCAACCGGCGCTCCGGGGTAGTACCGGTACCACCACTCGGCACTCCGGGGTGGTACCAGTACCCCCACCCAGTACTACAGGGTACAACTGCTGTCCCTACGGGCGCGCGATGTTAGACACGCCCTTACTACCTAACCCTCTGCGTTAGGCCCGGTGTCCCTCCCCGACGTTCCGGGATAGAACCTGTTCCCCCAACAGTACTATGGGGTTGTACCGGAAACCTTTGTGATGCGCCGGAGTTCACCTCTTGTCCCTACGGGCGCGCCCTGTTAGACCCGGCCTCCCTTCCTGAGCCCCCAGGGTAGGCCTGGTATCCCTACCTGGTGCACCTGCTTAAGCCTGGCGTCCCTTCCCGACGCTCCGGGGTAGTACCGGTACCCCCACTCGGTACTCCGTGGTAGTACCCGTAACCCTCATCGGTACTCTGGGGTGGTACCAGTACCCCCACCCAGTACTACAGGGTACAACTGCTGTCCCTACGGGCGGGCGGGGTTACACCCGACCTTTCTATCTCACCCACTACATTAGGCCCGGTGTCCCTCCCCGACGTTCCGGGATAGAACCTGTTCCCCCAACAGTACTATGGGGTTGTACCGGAAACCTTTGTGATGCGCCGGAGTTCACCTGTTGTCCCTACGGGCGCGCCCTGTTAGACCCGTCCTCTCTTCCTGAGCCCCCAGGGTAGGCCTGGTATCCCTACCTGGTGCACCTGCTTAAGCCTGGCGTCCCTTCTCGACGCTCCGGGGTCGTACCGGTACCCCCACTCGGTACTCCGTCGTAGTACCCGCAATCCTCATCGGTACTCCGGGGTGGTACCAGTACTCCCACCAGGTACTCCGGGGTAGCACCCGTAACCCTCATCGGTACTCCGGGGTGGTACCAGTACCCGCAACCGGCGCTCCGGGGTAGTACCGGTACCACCACTCGACACTCCAGGGTGGTACCAGTACCCCCACCCACTACTACAGGGTACAACTGCTGTCCCTACGGGCGCGCGATGTTAGACTCGCCCTTACTACCTAACCCTCTGCGTTAGGCCCGGTGTCCCTCCCCGACGTTCCGGGATAGAACCTGTTCCCCCAACAGTACTATGGGGTTGTACCGGAAACCTTTGTGATGCGCCGGAGATCACCTCTTGTCCCTACGGGCGCACCCTGTTAGACCCGGCCTCCCTTCCTGAGCCCCCAGGGTAGGCCTGGTATCCCTACCTGGTGCACCTGCTTAAGCCTGGCGTCCCTTCCCGACGCTCCGGGGTAGTACCGGTACCCCCACTCGCTACTCCGTCGTAGTAACCGTAATCCTCATCGGTACTCCGGGGTAGTACCGGTACCCCCAAACGGTACACCGTGGTAGTACCCGTAACCATCTATGATACGCCGGGGTGGTACCAGTACCCGCACCCACTACTATAGGGTACAACTGCTGTCCCTACGGGCGGGCGGGGTTACACCCGACCTTTCTATCTCACCCACCACGTTAGGCCCAGTGTCCCTACCCGACGTTCCGGGATAGAACCTGTTTCCCCAACAGTACTATGGGGTTGTACCGGAAACCTTTGTGATGCGCCGGAGTTCACCTGTTGTCCCCATGGGCGCGCCCTGTTAGACACGGCCTCCCTTTCTGAGCCCCCAAGGTAGGCCTGGTATCCCTACCTGGTGCACCTGCTTAAGCCTGGCGTCCCTTCCCGACGCTCCGGGGTAGTACCGGTACCCCCACTCGGTACTCCGTCGTAGTAACCGTAATCCTCCTCGGTACTTCGGGGTATTACCGGTATCCCCAAACGGTACACCGTAGTAGTACCCGTAACCCTCATCGGTAATCCGGGGTGGTACCAGTACCCGCAACCGGCGCTCCGGGGTAGTACCGGTACCACCACTCGGCACTCCGGGGTGGTACCAGTACCCCCACCCAGTACTACAGGGTACAACTGCTGTCCCTACGGGCGCGCGATGTTAGACTCGCCCTTACTACCTAACCCTCTGCGTTAGGCCCGGTGTCCCTTCCCGACGTTCCGGGATAGAACCTGTTCCCCCAACAGTACTATGGGGTTGTACCGGAAACCTTTGTGATGCGCCGGAGTTCACCTGTTGTCCCTACGGGCGCGCCCTGTTACACACGGCCTCCCTTCCTGAGCCCCCAGGGTAGGCCTGGTATCCCTACCTGGAGGACCTGCTTAAGCCTGGCGTCCCTTCCCGACGCTCCGGGGTAGTACCGGTACCCCCACCTGGTGCTCCTGGGTGGTACCTGTAACCCTCTACGGTACTCCGGGGTGGTACCAGTACTCCCACCCGGTACTACAGGTAGTACCCTTAACCCTCATCGGTACTCCGGGGTGGTACCAGTACCCGCAACCGGCGCTCCGGGGTAGTACCGGTACCACCACTCGGCACTCCGGGGTGGTACCAGTACCCCCACCCAGTACTACAGGGTACAACTGCGGTCCCTACGGGCGCGCGGGGTTACACCCGACCTTTCTATCTCACCCACCACGTTAGGCCCGGTGTCCCTACCCGACGTTCCGGGATAGAACCTGTTCCCCCAACAGTACTATGGGGTTGTACCGGAAACCTTTGTGATGCGCCGGAGTTCACCTGTTGTCCCTACGGGCGCGCCCTGTTAGACCCGGCCTCCCTTCCTGAGCCCCCAGGGTAGGCCTGGTATCCCTACCTGGTGCACCTGCTTAAGCCTGGCGTCCCTTCCCGACGCTCCGGGGTAGTACCGGTACCCCTACTCGGTACTCGGTCGTAGTAACCGTAATCCTCCTCGGTACTCCGGGGTAGTACTGGTACCCCCAAACGGTACACCGTAGTAGTACCCGTAACCCTCATCGGTAATCCGGGGTGGTACCAGTACCCGCAACCGGCGCTCCGGGGTAGTACCGGTACCACCACTCGACACTCCGGGGTGGTACCAGTACCCCCACCCAGTACTACAGGGTACAACTGCTGTCCCTACGGGCGCGCGATGTTAGACACGCCCTTACTACCTAACCCTCTGCGTTAGGCCCGGTGTCCCTCCCCGACGTTCCGGGATAGAACCTGTTCCCCCAACAGTACTATGGGGTTGTACCGGAAACCTTTGTGATGCGCCGGAGTTCACCTGTTGTCCCTACGGGCGCGCCCTGTTAGACCCGGCCTCCCTTCCTGAGCCCCCAGGGTAGGCCTGGTATCCCTACCTGGAGGACCTGCTTAAGCCTGGCGTCCCTTCCCGACGCTCCGGGGTCGTACCGGTACCCCCACTCGGTACTCCGTCGTAGTAACCGTAATCCTCATCGGTACTCCGGGGTAGTACCGGTACCCCCAAACGGTACACCGTGGTAGTACCCGTAACCCTCATCGGTACTCCGGGGTGGTACCAGTACCCGCAACCGGCGCTCCGGGGTAGTACCGGTACCACCACTCGGCACTCCGGGGTGGTACCAGTACCCCCACCCAGTACTACAGGGTACAACTGCGGTCCCTACGGGCGCGCGGGGTTACACCCGACCTTTCTATCTCACCCACCACGTTAGGCCCGGTGTCCCTACCCGACGTTCCGGGATAGAACCTGTTCCCCCAACAGTACTATGGGGTTGTACCGGAAACCTTTGTGATGCGCCGGAGTTCACCTGTTGTCCCTACGGGCGCGCCCTGTTAGACCCGGCCTCCCTTCCTGAGCCCCCAGGGTAGGCCTGGTATCCCTACCTGGTGCACCTGCTTAAGCCTGGCGTCCCTTCCCGACGCTCCGGGGTCGTACCGGTACCCCCACTCGGTACTCGGTCGTAGTAACCGTAATCCTCCTCGGTACTCCGGGGTAGTACTGGTACCCCCAAACGGTACACCGTGGTAGTACCCGTAACCCTCATCGGTACTCCGGGGTGGTACCAGTACCCGCAACCGGCGCTCCGGGGTAGTACCGGTACCACCACTCGGCACTCCGGGGTGGTACCAGTACCCCCACCCAGTACTACAGGGTACAACTGCTGTCCCTAAGGGCGCGCGATGTTAGACTCGCCCTTACTACCTAACCCTCTGCGTTAGGCCCGGTGTCCCTTCCCGACGTTCCGGGATAGAACCTGTTCCCCCAACAGTACTATGGGGTTGTACCGGAAACCTTTGTGATGCGCCGGAGTTCACCTGTTGTCCCTACGGGCGCGCCCTGTTAGACCCGGCCTCCCTTCCGGAGCCCCCAGGGTAGGCCTGGTATCCCTACCTGGTGCACCTGCTTAAGCCTGGCGTCCCTTCCCGACGCTCCGGGGTAGTACCGGTACCCCCACTCGGTACTCCGTCGTAGTAACCGTAATCCTCATCGGTACTCCGGGGTGGTACCAGTACTCCCACCAGGTACTCCGGGGTAGCACCCGTAACCCTCATCGGTACTCCGGGGTGGTACCAGTACCCGCAACCGGCGCTCCGGGGTAGTACCGGTACCACCACTCGGCACTCCGGGGTGGTACCAGTACCCCCACCCAGTACTACAGGGTACAACTGCTGTCCCTACGGGCGCGCGATGTTAGACACGCCCTTACTACCTAACCCTCTGCGTTAGGCCCGGTGTCCCTCCCCGACGTTCCGGGATAGAACCTGTTCCCCCAACAGTACTATGGGGTTGTACCGGAAACCTTTGTGATGCACCGGAGTTCACCTGTTGTCCCTACGGGCGCGCCCTGTTAGACCCGGCCTCCCTTCCTGAGCCCCCAGGGTAGGCCTGGTATCCCTACCTGGAGGACCTGCTTAAGCCTGGCGTCCCTTCCCGACGCTCCGGGGTCGTACCGGTACCCCCACTCGGTACTCCGTCGTAGTAACCGTAATCCTCATCGGTACTCCGGGGTAGTACCGGTACCCCCAAACGGTACGCCGTGGTAGTACCCGTAACCCTCATCGGTACTCCGGGGTGGTACCAGTACCCGCAACCGGCGCTCCGTGGTAGTACCGGTACCACCACTCGGCACTCCGGGGTGGTACCAGTACCCCCACCCACTACTACAGGGTACAACTGCTGTCCCTACGGGCGCGCGGGGATACACCCGACCTTTCTATCTCACCCACCACGTTAGGCCCGGTGTCCCTCCCCGACGTTCCGGGATAGAACCTGTTCCCCCAACAGTACTATGGGCTTGTACCGGAAACCTTTGTGATGCGCCGGAGTTCACCTGTTGTCCATACGGGCGCGCCCTGTTAGACCCGGCCTCCCTTCCTGAGCCCCCAAGGTAGGCCTGGTATCCCTACCTGGAGGACCTGCTTAAGCCTGGCGTCCCTTCCCGACGCTTTGGGTAGTACCGGTACCCCTACTCGGTACTCGGTCGTAGTAACCGTAATCCTCCTCGGTACTTCGGGGTATTACCGGTATCCCCAAACGGTACACCGTAGTAGTACCCGTAACCCTCATCGGTAATCCGGGGTGGTACCAGTACCCGCAACCGGCGCTCCGGGGTAGTACCGGTACCACCACTCGGCACTCCGGGGTGGTACCAGTACCCCCACCCACTACTACAGGGTACAACTGCTGTCCCTACGGGCGCGCGATGTTAGACTCGCCCTTACTACCTAACCCTCTGCGTTAGGCCCGGTGTCCCTTCCCGACGTTCCGGGATAGAACCTGTTCCCCCAACAGTACTATGGGGTTGTACCGGAAACCTTTGTGATGCGCCGGAGTTCACCTGTTGTCCCTACGGGCGCGCCCTGTTACACACGGCCTCCCTTCCTGAGCCCCCAGGGTAGGCCTGGTATCCCTACCTGGAGGACCTGCTTAAGCCTGGCGTCCCTTCCCGACGCTCCGGGGTAGTACCGGTACCCCCACCTGGTGCTCCTGGGTGGTACCTGTAACCCTCTACGGTACTCCGGGGTGGTAACAGTACTCCCACCCGGTACTACAGGTAGTACCCTTAACCCTCATCGGTACTCCGGGGTGGTACCAGTACCCGCAACCGGCGCTCCGGGGTAGTACCGGTACCACCACTCGGCACTCCGGGGTGGTACCAGTACCCCCACCCAGTACTACAGGGTACAACTGCGGTCCCTACGGGCGCGCGGGGTTACACCCGACCTTTCTATCTCACCCACCACGTTAGGCCCGGTGTCCCTACCCGACGTTCCGGGATAGAACCTGTTCCCCCAACAGTACTATGGGGTTGTACCGGAAACCTTTGTGATGCGCCGGAGTTCACCTGTTGTCCCTACGGGCGCGCCCTGTTAGACCCGGCCTCCCTTCCTGAGCCCCCAGGGTAGGCCTGGTATCCCTACCTGGTGCACCTGCTTAAGCCTGGCGTCCCTTCCCGACGCTCCGGGGTCGTACCGGTACCCCCACTCGGTACTCGGTCGTAGTAACCGTAATCCTCCTCGGTACTCCGGGGTAGTACTGGTACCCCCAAACGGTACACCGTGGTAGTACCCGTAACCCTCATCGGTACTCCGGGGTGGTACCAGTACCCGCAACCGGCGCTCCGGGGTAGTACCGGTACCACCACTCGGCACTCCGGGGTGGTACCAGTACCCCCACCCAGTACTACAGGGTACAACTGCTGTCCCTAAGGGCGCGCGATGTTAGACTCGCCCTTACTACCTAACCCTCTGCGTTAGGCCCGGTGTCCCTTCCCGACGTTCCGGGATAGAACCTGTTCCCCCAACAGTACTATGGGGTTGTACCGGAAACCTTTGTGATGCGCCGGAGTTCACCTGTTGTCCCTACGGGCGCGCCCTGTTAGACCCGGCCTCCCTTCCGGAGCCCCCAGGGTAGGCCTGGTATCCCTACCTGGTGCACCTGCTTAAGCCTGGCGTCCCTTCCCGACGCTCCGGGGTAGTACCGGTACCCCCACTCGGTACTCCGTCGTAGTAACCGTAATCCTCATCGGTACTCCGGGGTGGTACCAGTACTCCCACCAGGTACTCCGGGGTAGCACCCGTAACCCTCATCGGTACTCCGGGGTGGTACCAGTACCCGCAACCGGCGCTCCGGGGTAGTACCGGTACCACCACTCGGCACTCCGGGGTGGTACCAGTACCCCCACCCAGTACTACAGGGTACAACTGCTGTCCCTACGGGCGCGCGATGTTAGACACGCCCTTACTACCTAACCCTCTGCGTTAGGCCCGGTGTCCCTCCCCGACGTTCCGGGATAGAACCTGTTCCCCCAACAGTACTATGGGGTTGTACCGGAAACCTTTGTGATGCGCCGGAGTTCACCTGTTGTCCCTACGGGCGCGCCCTGTTAGACCCGGCCTCCCTTCCTGAGCCCCCAGGGTAGGCCTGGTATCCCTACCTGGTGCACCTGCTTAAGCCTGGCGTCCCTTCCCGACGCTCCGGGGTAGTACCGGTACCCCCACTCGGTACTCCGTGGTAGTACCCGTAACCCTCATCGGTACTCTGGGGTGGTACCAGTACCCCCACCCAGTACTACAGGGTACAACTGCTGTCCCTACGGGCGGGCGGGGTTACACCCGACCTTTCTATCTCACCCACTACATTAGGCCCGGTGTCCCTCCCCGACGTTCCGGGATAGAACCTGTTCCCCCAACAGTACTATGGGGTTGTACCGGAAACCTTTGTGATGCGCCGGAGTTCACCTGTTGTCCCTACGGGCGCGCCCTGTTAGACCCGTCCTCTCTTCCTGAGCCCCCAGGGTAGGCCTGGTATCCCTACCTGGTGCACCTGCTTAAGCCTGGCGTCCCTTCTCGACGCTCCGGGGTCGTACCGGTACCCCCACTCGGTACTCCGTCGTAGTACCCGCAATCCTCATCGGTACTCCGGGGTGGTACCAGTACTCCCACCAGGTACTCCGGGGTAGCACCCGTAACCCTCATCGGTACTCCGGGGTGGTACCAGTACCCGCAACCGGCGCTCCGGGGTAGTACCGGTACCACCACTCGACACTCCAGGGTGGTACCAGTACCCCCACCCACTACTACAGGGTACAACTGCTGTCCCTACGGGCGCGCGATGTTAGACTCGCCCTTACTACCTAACCCTCTGCGTTAGGCCCGGTGTCCCTCCCCGACGTTCCGGGATAGAACCTGTTCCCCCAACAGTACTATGGGGTTGTACCGGAAACCTTTGTGATGCGCCGGAGATCACCTCTTCTCCCTACGGGCGCACCCTGTTAGACCCGGCCTCCCTTCCTGAGCCCCCAGGGTAGGCCTGGTATCCCTACCTGGTGCACCTGCTTAAGCCTGGCGTCCCTTCCCGACGCTCCGGGGTAGTACCGGTACCCCCACTCGCTACTCCGTCGTAGTAACCGTAATCCTCATCGGTACTCCGGGGTAGTACCGGTACCCCCAAACGGTACACCGTGGTAGTACCCGTAACCATCTATGATACGCCGGGGTGGTACCAGTACCCGCACCCACTACTATAGGGTACAACTGCTGTCCCTACGGGCGCGCGATGTTAGACACGCCCTTACTACCTAACCCTCTGCGTTAGGCCCGGTGTCCCTCCCCGACGTTCCGGGATAGAACCTGTTCCCCCAACAGTACTATGGGGTTGTACCGGAAACCTTTGTGATGCGCCGGAGTTCACCTGTTGTCCCTACGGGCGCGCCCTGTTACACACGGCCTCCCTTCCTGAGCCCCCAGGGTAGGCCTGGTATCCCTACCTGGAGGACCTGCTTAAGCCTGGCGTCCCTTCCCGACGCTCCGGGGTAGTACCGGGACCCCCACCTGGTGCTCCTGGGTGGTACCCGTAACCCTCTACGGTACTCCGGGGTGGTAACAGTACTCCCACCCGGTACTCCGGGGTAACACCCGTAACCCTCATCGGTACTCCGGGGTGGTACCAGTACCCGCAACCGGCGCTCCGTGGTAGTACCGGTACCACCACTCGGCACTCCGGGGTGGTACCAGTACCCCCACCCGGTACTACAGGGTACAACTGCTGTCCCTACGGGCGCGCGGGGATACACCCGACCTTTCTATCTCACCCACCACGTTAGGCCCGGTGTCCCTCCCCGACGTTCCGGGATAGAACCTGTTCCCCCAACAGTACTATGGGGTTGTACCGGAAACCTTTGTGATGCGCCGGAGTTCACCTGTTGTCCATACGGGCGCGCCCTGTTAGACCCGGCCTCCCTTCCTGAGCCCCCAGGGTAGGCCTGGTATCCCTACCTGGTGCACCTGCTTAAGCCTGGCGTCCCTTCCCGACGCTCCGGGGTAGTACCGGTACCCCCACTCGCTACTCCGTCGTAGTAACCGTAATCCTCATCGGTACTCCGGGGTAGTACCGGTACCCCCAAACGGTACACCGTGGTAGTACCCGTAACCATCTATGATACGCCGGGGTGGTACCAGTACCCGCACCCACTACTATAGGGTACAACTGCTGTCCCTACGGGCGGGCGGGGTTACACCCGACCTTTCTATCTCACCCACCACGTTAGGCCCAGTGTCCCTACCCGACGTTCCGGGATAGAACCTGTTTCCCCAACAGTACTATGGGGTTGTACCGGAAACCTTTGTGATGCGCCGGAGTTCACCTGTTGTCCCCATGGGCGCGCCCTGTTAGACACGGCCTCCCTTTCTGAGCCCCCAAGGTAGGCCTGGTATCCCTACCTGGTGCACCTGCTTAAGCCTGGCGTCCCTTCCCGACGCTCCGGGGTAGTACCGGTACCCCCACTCGGTACTCCGTCGTAGTAACCGTAATCCTCCTCGGTACTTCGGGGTATTACCGGTATCCCCAAACGGTACACCGTGGTAGTACCCGTAACCCTCATCGGTAATCCGGGGTGGTACCAGTACCCGCAACCGGCGCTCCGGGGTAGTACCGGTACCACCACTCGGCACTCCGGGGTGGTACCAGTACCCCCACCCAGTACTACAGGGTACAACTGCTGTCCCTACGGGCGCGCGATGTTAGACTCGCCCTTACTACCTAACCCTCTGCGTTAGGCCCGGTGTCCCTTCCCGACGTTCCGGGATAGAACCTGTTCCCCCAACAGTACTATGGGGTTGTACCGGAAACCTTTGTGATGCGCCGGAGTTCACCTGTTGTCCCTACGGGCGCGCCCTGTTACACACGGCCTCCCTTCCTGAGCCCCCAGGGTAGGCCTGGTATCCCTACCTGGAGGACCTGCTTAAGCCTGGCGTCCCTTCCCGACGCTCCGGGGTAGTACCGGTACCCCCACCTGGTGCTCCTGGGTGGTACCTGTAACCCTCTACGGTACTCCGGGGTGGTACCAGTACTCCCACCCGGTACTACAGGTAGTACCCTTAACCCTCATCGGTACTCCGGGGTGGTACCAGTACCCGCAACCGGCGCTCCGGGGTAGTACCGGTACCACCACTCGGCACTCCGGGGTGGTACCAGTACCCCCACCCAGTACTACAGGGTACAACTGCGGTCCCTACGGGCGCGCGGGGTTACACCCGACCTTTCTATCTCACCCACCACGTTAGGCCCGGTGTCCCTACCCGACGTTCCGGGATAGAACCTGTTCCCCCAACAGTACTATGGGGTTGTACCGGAAACCTTTGTGATGCGCCGGAGTTCACCTGTTGTCCCTACGGGCGCGCCCTGTTAGACCCGGCCTCCCTTCCTGAGCCCCCAGGGTAGGCCTGGTATCCCTACCTGGTGCACCTGCTTAAGCCTGGCGTCCCTTCCCGACGCTCCGGGGTAGTACCGGTACCCCTACTCGGTACTCGGTCGTAGTAACCGTAATCCTCCTCGGTACTCCGGGGTAGTACTGGTACCCCCAAACGGTACACCGTAGTAGTACCCGTAACCCTCATCGGTAATCCGGGGTGGTACCAGTACCCGCAACCGGCGCTCCGGGGTAGTACCGGTACCACCACTCGACACTCCGGGGTGGTACCAGTACCCCCACCCAGTACTACAGGGTACAACTGCTGTCCCTACGGGCGCGAGATGTTAGACACGCCCTTACTACCTAACCCTCTGCGTTAGGCCCGGTGTCCCTCCCCGACGTTCCGGGATAGAACCTGTTCCCCCAACAGTACTATGGGGTTGTACCGGAAACCTTTGTGATGCGCCGGAGTTCACCTGTTGTCCCTACGGGCGCGCCCTGTTAGACCCGGCCTCCCTTCCTGAGCCCCCAGGGTAGGCCTGGTATCCCTACCTGGAGGACCTGCTTAAGCCTGGCGTCCCTTCCCGACGCTCCGGGGTCGTACCGGTACCCCCACTCGGTACTCCGTCGTAGTAACCGTAATCCTCATCGGTACTCCGGGGTAGTACCGGTACCCCCAAACGGTACACCGTGGTAGTACCCGTAACCCTCATCGGTACTCCGGGGTGGTACCAGTACCCGCAACCGGCGCTCCGGGGTAGTACCGGTACCACCACTCGGCACTCCGGGGTGGTACCAGTACCCCCACCCAGTACTACAGGGTACAACTGCGGTCCCTACGGGCGCGCGGGGTTACACCCGACCTTTCTATCTCACCCACCACGTTAGGCCCGGTGTCCCTACCCGACGTTCCGGGATAGAACCTGTTCCCCCAACAGTACTATGGGGTTGTACCGGAAACCTTTGTGATGCGCCGGAGTTCACCTGTTGTCCCTACGGGCGCGCCCTGTTAGACCCGGCCTCCCTTCCTGAGCCCCCAGGGTAGGCCTGGTATCCCTACCTGGTGCACCTGCTTAAGCCTGGCGTCCCTTCCCGACGCTCCGGGGTCGTACCGGTACCCCCACTCGGTACTCGGTCGTAGTAACCGTAATCCTCCTCGGTACTCCGGGGTAGTACTGGTACCCCCAAACGGTACACCGTGGTAGTACCCGTAACCCTCATCGGTACTCCGGGGTGGTACCAGTACCCGCAACCGGCGCTCCGGGGTAGTACCGGTACCACCACTCGGCACTCCGGGGTGGTACCAGTACCCCCACCCAGTACTACAGGGTACAACTGCTGTCCCTAAGGGCGCGCGATGTTAGACTCGCCCTTACTACCTAACCCTCTGCGTTAGGCCCGGTGTCCCTTCCCGACGTTCCGGGATAGAACCTGTTCCCCCAACAGTACTATGGGGTTGTACCGGAAACCTTTGTGATGCGCCGGAGTTCACCTGTTGTCCCTACGGGCGCGCCCTGTTAGACCCGGCCTCCCTTCCGGAGCCCCCAGGGTAGGCCTGGTATCCCTACCTGGTGCACCTGCTTAAGCCTGGCGTCCCTTCCCGACGCTCCGGGGTAGTACCGGTACCCCCACTCGGTACTCCGTCGTAGTAACCGTAATCCTCATCGGTACTCCGGGGTGGTACCAGTACTCCCACCAGGTACTCCGGGGTAGCACCCGTAACCCTCATCGGTACTCCGGGGTGGTACCAGTACCCGCAACCGGCGCTCCGGGGTAGTACCGGTACCACCACTCGGCACTCCGGGGTGGTACCAGTACCCCCACCCAGTACTACAGGGTACAACTGCTGTCCCTACGGGCGCGCGATGTTAGACACGCCCTTACTACCTAACCCTCTGCGTTAGGCCCGGTGTCCCTCCCCGACGTTCCGGGATAGAACCTGTTCCCCCAACAGTACTATGGGGTTGTACCGGAAACCTTTGTGATGCGCCGGAGTTCACCTGTTGTCCCTACGGGCGCGCCCTGTTAGACCCGGCCTCCCTTCCTGAGCCCCCAGGGTAGGCCTGGTATCCCTACCTGGTGCACCTGCTTAAGCCTGGCGTCCCTTCCCGACGCTCCGGGGTAGTACCGGTACCCCCACTCGGTACTCCGTGGTAGTACCCGTAACCCTCATCGGTACTCTGGGGTGGTACCAGTACCCCCACCCAGTACTACAGGGTACAACTGCTGTCCCTACGGGCGGGCGGGGTTACACCCGACCTTTCTATCTCACCCACTACATTAGGCCCTGTGTCCCTCCCCGACGTTCCGGGATAGAACCTGTTCCCCCAACAGTACTATGGGGTTGTACCGGAAACCTTTGTGATGCGCCGGAGTTCACCTGTTGTCCCTACGGGCGCGCCCTGTTAGACCCGTCCTCTCTTCCTGAGCCCCCAGGGTAGGCCTGGTATCCCTACCTGGTGCACCTGCTTAAGCCTGGCGTCCCTTCTCGACGCTCCGGGGTCGTACCGGTACCCCCACTCGGTACTCCGTCGTAGTACCCGCAATCCTCATCGGTACTCCGGGGTGGTACCAGTACTCCCACCAGGTACTCCGGGGTAGCACCCGTAACCCTCATCGGTACTCCGGGGTGGTACCAGTACCCGCAACCGGCGCTCCGGGGTAGTACCGGTACCACCACTCGACACTCCAGGGTGGTACCAGTACCCCCACCCACTACTACAGGGTACAACTGCTGTCCCTACGGGCGCGCGATGTTAGACTCGCCCTTACTACCTAACCCTCTGCGTTAGGCCCGGTGTCCCTCCCCGACGTTCCGGGATAGAACCTGTTCCCCCAACAGTACTATGGGGTTGTACCGGAAACCTTTGTGATGCGCCGGAGATCACCTCTTGTCCCTACGGGCGCACCCTGTTAGACCCGGCCTCCCTTCCTGAGCCCCCAGGGTAGGCCTGGTATCCCTACCTGGTGCACCTGCTTAAGCCTGGCGTCCCTTCCCGACGCTCCGGGGTCGTACCGGTACCCCCACTCGGTACTCCGTGGTAGTACCCGTAACCCTCATCGGTACTCCGGGGTGGTAACAGTACTCCCACCAGGTACTCCGGGGTAGCACCCGTAACCCTCATCGGTACTCCGGGGTGGTACCAGTACACCCACCCAGTACTACAGGGTACAACTGCTGTCCCTACGGGCGCGCGGGGTTACACCCGACCTTTCCATCTCACCCACCACGTTAGGCCCGGTGTCCCTACCCGACGTTCCGGGATAGAACCTGTTCCCCCAACAGTACTATGGGGTTGTAAGGGAAGACTTTGTGATGCGCCGGAGATCACCTCTTGTCCCTATGGGCGCGCCCTTTAGACCCGGCCTCCCTTCCTGAGCCCCCAGGGTAGGCCTGGTATCCCTACCTGGAGGACCTGCTTAAGCCTGGCGTCCCTTCTCGACGCTCCGGGATAGTACCGGTACCCCCACTCGGTACTCCGTCGTAGTAACCGTAATCCTCATCGGTACTCCGGGGTAGTACCGGTACCCCCAAACGGTACACCGTGGTAGTACCCGTAACCCTCATCGGTACTCCGGGGTGGTACCAGTACCCGCAACCGGCGCTCCGTGGTAGTACCGGTACCACCACTCGGCACTCCGGGGTGGTACCAGTACCCCCACCCGGTACTACAGGGTACAACTGCTGTCCCTACGGGCGCGCGGGGATACACCCGACCTTTCTATCTCACCCACCACGTTAGGCCCGGTGTCCCTCCCCGACGTTCCGGGATAGAACCTGTTCCCCCAACAGTACTATGGGGTTGTACCGGAAACCTTTGTGATGCGCCGGAGTTCACCTGTTGTCCATACGGGCGCGCCCTGTTAGATCCGGCCTCCCTTCCTGAGCCCCCAGGGTAGGCCTGGTATCCCTACCTGGAGGACCTGCTTAAGCCTGGCGTCCCTTCCCGACGCTCCGGGGTAGTACCGGTACCCCCACTCGCTACTCCGTCGTAGTAACCGTAATCCTCATCGGTACTCCGGGGTAGTACCGGTACCCCCAAACGGTACACCGTGGTAGTACCCGTAACCATCTATGATACGCCGGGGTGGTACCAGTACCCGCACCCACTACTATAGGGTACAACTGCTGTCCCTACGGGCGGGCGGGGTTACACCCGACCTTTCTATCTCACCCACCACGTTAGGCCCAGTGTCCCTACCCGACGTTCCGGGATAGAACCTGTTTCCCCAACAGTACTATGGGGTTGTACCGGAAACCTTTGTGATGCGCCGGAGTTCACCTGTTGTCCCCATGGGCGCGCCCTGTTAGACACGGCCTCCCTTTCTGAGCCCCCAAGGTAGGCCTGGTATCCCTACCTGGTGCACCTGCTTAAGCCTGGCGTCCCTTCCCGACGCTTTGGGTAGTACCGGTACCCCCACTCGGTACTCCGTCGTAGTAACCGTAATCCTCCTCGGTACTTCGGGGTATTACCGGTATCCCCAAACGGTACACCGTAGTAGTACCCGTAACCCTCATCGGTAATCCGGGGTGGTACCAGTACCCGCAACCGGCGCTCCGGGGTAGTACCGGTACCACCACTCGGCACTCCGGGGTGGTACCAGTACCCCCACCCAGTACTACAGGGTACAACTGCTGTCCCTACGGGCGCGCGATGTTAGACTCGCCCTTACTACCTAACCCTCTGCGTTAGGCCCGGTGTCCCTTCCCGACGTTCCGGGATAGAACCTGTTCCCCCAACAGTACTATGGGGTTGTACCGGAAACCTTTGTGATGCGCCGGAGTTCACCTGTTGTCCCTACGGGCGCGCCCTGTTACACACGGCCTCCCTTCCTGAGCCCCCAGGGTAGGCCTGGTATCCCTACCTGGAGGACCTGCTTAAGCCTGGCGTCCCTTCCCGACGCTCCGGGGTAGTACCGGTACCCCCACCTGGTGCTCCTGGGTGGTACCTGTAACCCTCTACGGTACTCCGGGGTGGTACCAGTACTCCCACCCGGTACTACAGGTAGTACCCTTAACCCTCATCGGTACTCCGGGGTGGTACCAGTACCCGCAACCGGCGCTCCGGGGTAGTACCGGTACCACCACTCGGCACTCCGGGGTGGTACCAGTACCCCCACCCAGTACTACAGGGTACAACTGCGGTCCCTACGGGCGCGCGGGGTTACACCCGACCTTTCTATCTCACCCACCACGTTAGGCCCGGTGTCCCTACCCGACGTTCCGGGATAGAACCTGTTCCCCCAACAGTACTATGGGGTTGTACCGGAAACCTTTGTGATGCGCCGGAGTTCACCTGTTGTCCCTACGGGCGCGCCCTGTTAGACCCGGCCTCCCTTCCTGAGCCCCCAGGGTAGGCCTGGTATCCCTACCTGGAGGACCTGCTTAAGCCTGGCGTCCCTTCCCGACGCTCCGGGGTAGTACCGGTACCCCTACTCGGTACTCGGTCGTAGTAACCGTAATCCTCCTCGGTACTCCGGGGTAGTACTGGTACCCCCAAACGGTACACCGTAGTAGTACCCGTAACCCTCATCGGTAATCCGGGGTGGTACCAGTACCCGCAACCGGCGCTCCGGGGTAGTACCGGTACCACCACTCGGCACTCCGGGGTGGTACCAGTACCCCCACCCAGTACTACAGGGTACAACTGCTGTCCCTACGGGCGCGCGATGTTAGACTCGCCCTTACTACCTAACCCTCTGCGTTAGGCCCGGTGTCCCTTCCCGACGTTCCGGGATAGAACCTGTTCCCCCAACAGTACTATGGGGTTGTACCGGAAACCTTTGTGATGCGCCGGAGTTCACCTGTTGTCCCTACGGGCGCGCCCTGTTAGACCCGGCCTCCCTTCCGGAGCCCCCAGGGTAGGCCTGGTATCCCTACCTGGTGCACCTGCTTAAGCCTGGCGTCCCTTCCCGACGCTCCGGGGTAGTACCGGTACCCCCACTCGGTACTCCGTCGTAGTAACCGTAATCCTCATCGGTACTCCGGGGTGGTACCAGTACTCCCACCAGGTACTCCGGGGTAGCACCCGTAACCCTCATCGGTACTCCGGGGTGGTACCAGTACCCGCAACCGGCGCTCCGGGGTAGTACCGGTACCACCACTCGGCACTCCGGGGTGGTACCAGTACCCCCACCCAGTACTACAGGGTACAACTGCTGTCCCTACGGGCGCGCGATGTTAGACACGCCCTTACTACCTAACCCTCTGCGTTAGGCCCGGTGTCCCTCCCCGACGTTCCGGGATAGAACCTGTTCCCCCAACAGTACTATGGGGTTGTACCGGAAACCTTTGTGATGCGCCGGAGTTCACCTGTTGTCCCTACGGGCGCGCCCTGTTAGACCCGGCCTCCCTTCCTGAGCCCCCAGGGTAGGCCTGGTATCCCTACCTGGAGGACCTGCTTAAGCCTGGCGTCCCTTCCCGACGCTCCGGGGTCGTACCGGTACCCCCACTCGGTACTCCGTCGTAGTAACCGTAATCCTCATCGGTACTCCGGGGTAGTACCGGTACCCCCAAACGGTACACCGTGGTAGTACCCGTAACCCTCATCGGTACTCCGGGGTGGTACCAGTACCCGCAACCGGCGCTCCGTGGTAGTACCGGTACCACCACTCGGCACTCCGGGGTGGTACCAGTACCCCCACCCACTACTACAGGGTACAACTGCTGTCCCTATGGGCGCGCGGGGATACACCCGACCTTTCTATCTCACCCACCACGTTAGGCCCGGTGTCCCTCCCCGACGTTCCGGGATAGAACCTGTTCCCCCAACAGTACTATGGGCTTGTACCGGAAACCTTTGTGATGCGCCGGAGTTCACCTGTTGTCCATACGGGCGCGCCCTGTTAGACCCGGCCTCCCTTCCTGAGCCCCCAGGGTAGGCCTGGTATCCCTACCTGGTGCACCTGCTTAAGCCTGGCGTCCCTTCCCGACGCTCCGGGGTAGTACCGGTACCCCCACTCGCTACTCCGTCGTAGTAACCGTAATCCTCATCGGTACTCCGGGGTAGTACCGGTACCCCCAAACGGTACACCGTGGTAGTACCCGTAACCATCTATGATACGCCGGGGTGGTACCAGTACCCGCACCCACTACTATAGGGTACAACTGCTGTCCCTACGGGCGGGCGGGGTTACACCCGACCTTTCTATCTCACCCACCACGTTAGGCCCAGTGTCCCTACCCGACGTTCCGGGATAGAACCTGTTTCCCCAACAGTACTATGGGGTTGTACCGGAAACCTTTGTGATGCGCCGGAGTTCACCTGTTGTCCCCATGGGCGCGCCCTGTTAGACACGGCCTCCCTTTCTGAGCCCCCAAGGTAGGCCTGGTATCCCTACCTGGTGCACCTGCTTAAGCCTGGCGTCCCTTCCCGACGCTTTGGGTAGTACCGGTACCCCCACTCGGTACTCCGTCGTAGTAACCGTAATCCTCCTCGGTACTTCGGGGTATTACCGGTATCCCCAAACGGTACACCGTAGTAGTACCCGTAACCCTCATCGGTAATCCGGGGTGGTACCAGTACCCGCAACCGGCGCTCCGGGGTAGTACCGGTACCACCACTCGGCACTCCGGGGTGGTACCAGTACCCCCACCCAGTACTACAGGGTACAACTGCTGTCCCTACGGGCGCGCGATGTTAGACTCGCCCTTACTACCTAACCCTCTGCGTTAGGCCCGGTGTCCCTTCCCGACGTTCCGGGATAGAACCTGTTCCCCCAACAGTACTATGGGGTTGTACCGGAAACCTTTGTGATGCGCCGGAGTTCACCTGTTGTCCCTACGGGCGCGCCCTGTTACACACGGCCTCCCTTCCTGAGCCCCCAGGGTAGGCCTGGTATCCCTACCTGGAGGACCTGCTTAAGCCTGGCGTCCCTTCCCGACGCTCCGGGGTAGTACCGGTACCCCCACCTGGTGCTCCTGGGTGGTACCTGTAACCCTCTACGGTACTCCGGGGTGGTACCAGTACTCCCACCCGGTACTACAGGTAGTACCCTTAACCCTCATCGGTACTCCGGGGTGGTACCAGTACCCGCAACCGGCGCTCCGGGGTAGTACCGGTACCACCACTCGGCACTCCGGGGTGGTACCAGTACCCCCACCCAGTACTACAGGGTACAACTGCGGTCCCTACGGGCGCGCGGGGTTACACCCGACCTTTCTATCTCACCCACCACGTTAGGCCCGGTGTCCCTACCCGACGTTCCGGGATAGAACCTGTTCCCCCAACAGTACTATGGGGTTGTACCGGAAACCTTTGTGATGCGCCGGAGTTCACCTGTTGTCCCTACGGGCGCGCCCTGTTAGACCCGGCCTCCCTTCCTGAGCCCCCAGGGTAGGCCTGGTATCCCTACCTGGTGCACCTGCTTAAGCCTGGCGTCCCTTCCCGACGCTCCGGGGTAGTACCGGTACCCCTACTCGGTACTCGGTCGTAGTAACCGTAATCCTCCTCGGTACTCCGGGGTAGTACTGGTACCCCCAAACGGTACACCGTAGTAGTACCCGTAACCCTCATCGGTAATCCGGGGTGGTACCAGTACCCGCAACCGGCGCTCCGGGGTAGTACCGGTACCACCACTCGGCACTCCGGGGTGGTACCAGTACCCCCACCCAGTACTACAGGGTACAACTGCTGTCCCTACGGGCGCGCGATGTTAGACTCGCCCTTACTACCTAACCCTCTGCGTTAGGCCCGGTGTCCCTTCCCGACGTTCCGGGATAGAACCTGTTCCCCCAACAGTACTATGGGGTTGTACCGGAAACCTTTGTGATGCGCCGGAGTTCACCTGTTGTCCCTACGGGCGCGCCCTGTTAGACCCGGCCTCCCTTCCGGAGCCCCCAGGGTAGGCCTGGTATCCCTACCTGGTGCACCTGCTTAAGCCTGGCGTCCCTTCCCGACGCTCCGGGGTAGTACCGGTACCCCTACTCGGTACTCGGTCGTAGTAACCGTAATCCTCCTCGGTACTCCGGGGTAGTACTGGTACCCCCAAACGGTACACCGTAGTAGTACCCGTAACCCTCATCGGTAATCCGGGGTGGTACCAGTACCCGCAACCGGCGCTCCGGGGTAGTACCGGTACCACCACTCGGCACTCCGGGGTGGTACCAGTACCCCCACCCAGTACTACAGGGTACAACTGCTGTCCCTACGGGCGCGCGATGTTAGACTCGCCCTTACTACCTAACCCTCTGCGTTAGGCCCGGTGTCCCTTCCCGACGTTCCGGGATAGAACCTGTTCCCCCAACAGTACTATGGGCTTGTACCGGAAACCTTTGTGATGCGCCGGAGTTCACCTGTTGTCCCTACGGGCGCGCCCTGTTACACACGGCCTCCCTTCCTGAGCCCCCAGGGTAGGCCTGGTATCCCTACCTGGTGCACCTGCTTAAGCCTGGCGTCCCTTCCCGACGCTCCGGGGTAGTACCGGTACCCCTACTCGGTACTCGGTCGTAGTAACCGTAATCCTCCTCGGTACTCCGGGGTAGTACTGGTACCCCCAAACGGTACACCGTAGTAGTACCCGTAACCCTCATCGGTAATCCGGGGTGGTACCAGTACCCGCAACCGGCGCTCCGGGGTAGTACCGGTACCACCACTCGACACTCCGGGGTGGTACCAGTACCCCCACCCAGTACTACAGGGTACAACTGCTGTCCCTACGGGCGCGCGATGTTAGACACGCCCTTACTACCTAACCCTCTGCGTTAGGCCCGGTGTCCCTCCCCGACGTTCCGGGATAGAACCTGTTCCCCCAACAGTACTATGGGGTTGTACCGGAAACCTTTGTGATGCGCCGGAGTTCACCTGTTGTCCCTACGGGCGCGCCCTGTTAGACCCGGCCTCCCTTCCTGAGCCCCCAGGGTAGGCCTGGTATCCCTACCTGGAGGACCTGCTTAAGCCTGGCGTCCCTTCCCGACGCTCCGGGGTCGTACCGGTACCCCCACTCGGTACTCCGTCGTAGTAACCGTAATCCTCATCGGTACTCCGGGGTAGTACCGGTACCCCCAAACGGTACACCGTGGTAGTACCCGTAACCCTCATCGGTACTCCGGGGTGGTACCAGTACCCGCAACCGGCGCTCCGTGGTAGTACCGGTACCACCACTCGGCACTCCGGGGTGGTACCAGTACCCCCACCCACTACTACAGGGTACAACTGCTGTCCCTACGGGCGCGCGGGGATACACCCGACCTTTCTATCTCACCCACCACGTTAGGCCCGGTGTCCCTCCCCGACGTTCCGGGATAGAACCTGTTCCCCCAACAGTACTATGGGCTTGTACCGGAAACCTTTGTGATGCGCCGGAGTTCACCTGTTGTCCATACGGGCGCGCCCTGTTAGACCCGGCCTCCCTTCCTGAGCCCCCAGGGTAGGCCTGGTATCCCTACCTGGTGCACCTGCTTAAGCCTGGCGTCCCTTCCCGACGCTCCGGGGTAGTACCGGTACCCCCACTCGCTACTCCGTCGTAGTAACCGTAATCCTCATCGGTACTCCGGGGTAGTACCGGTACCCCCAAACGGTACACCGTGGTAGTACCCGTAACCATCTATGATACGCCGGGGTGGTACCAGTACCCGCACCCACTACTATAGGGTACAACTGCTGTCCCTACGGGCGGGCGGGGTTACACCCGACCTTTCTATCTCACCCACCACGTTAGGCCCAGTGTCCCTACCCGACGTTCCGGGATAGAACCTGTTTCCCCAACAGTACTATGGGGTTGTACCGGAAACCTTTGTGATGCGCCGGAGTTCACCTGTTGTCCCCATGGGCGCGCCCTGTTAGACACGGCCTCCCTTTCTGAGCCCCCAAGGTAGGCCTGGTATCCCTACCTGGTGCACCTGCTTAAGCCTGGCGTCCCTTCCCGACGCTTTGGGTAGTACCGGTACCCCTACTCGGTACTCGGTCGTAGTAACCGTAATCCTCCTCGGTACTTCGGGGTATTACCGGTATCCCCAAACGGTACACCGTAGTAGTACCCGTAACCCTCATCGGTAATCCGGGGTGGTACCAGTACCCGCAACCGGCGCTCCGGGGTAGTACCGGTACCACCACTCGGCACTCCGGGGTGGTACCAGTACCCCCACCCACTACTACAGGGTACAACTGCTGTCCCTACGGGCGCGCGATGTTAGACTCGCCCTTACTACCTAACCCTCTGCGTTAGGCCCGGTGTCCCTTCCCGACGTTCCGGGATAGAACCTGTTCCCCCAACAGTACTATGGGGTTGTACCGGAAACCTTTGTGATGCGCCGGAGTTCACCTGTTGTCCCTACGGGCGCGCCCTGTTACACACGGCCTCCCTTCCTGAGCCCCCAGGGTAGGCCTGGTATCCCTACCTGGAGGACCTGCTTAAGCCTGGCGTCCCTTCCCGACGCTCCGGGGTAGTACCGGTACCCCCACCTGGTGCTCCTGGGTGGTACCTGTAACCCTCTACGGTACTCCGGGGTGGTAACAGTACTCCCACCCGGTACTACAGGTAGTACCCTTAACCCTCATCGGTACTCCGGGGTGGTACCAGTACCCGCAACCGGCGCTCCGGGGTAGTACCGGTACCACCACTCGGCACTCCGGGGTGGTACCAGTACCCCCACCCAGTACTACAGGGTACAACTGCGGTCCCTACGGGCGCGCGGGGTTACACCCGACCTTTCTATCTCACCCACCACGTTAGGCCCGGTGTCCCTACCCGACGTTCCGGGATAGAACCTGTTCCCCCAACAGTACTATGGGGTTGTACCGGAAACCTTTGTGATGCGCCGGAGTTCACCTGTTGTCCCTACGGGCGCGCCCTGTTAGACCCGGCCTCCCTTCCTGAGCCCCCAGGGTAGGCCTGGTATCCCTACCTGGTGCACCTGCTTAAGCCTGGCGTCCCTTCCCGACGCTCCGGGGTCGTACCGGTACCCCCACTCGGTACTCCGTCGTAGTAACCGTAATCCTCCTCGGTACTCCGGGGTAGTACTGGTACCCCCAAACGGTACACCGTGGTAGTACCCGTAACCCTCATCGGTACTCCGGGGTGGTACCAGTACCCGCAACCGGCGCTCCGGGGTAGTACCGGTACCACCACTCGGCACTCCGGGGTGGTACCAGTACCCCCACCCAGTACTACAGGGTACAACTGCTGTCCCTAAGGGCGCGCGATGTTAGACTCGCCCTTACTACCTAACCCTCTGCGTTAGGCCCGGTGTCCCTTCCCGACGTTCCGGGATAGAACCTGTTCCCCCAACAGTACTATGGGGTTGTACCGGAAACCTTTGTGATGCGCCGGAGTTCACCTGTTGTCCCTACGGGCGCGCCCTGTTAGACCCGGCCTCCCTTCCGGAGCCCCCAGGGTAGGCCTGGTATCCCTACCTGGTGCACCTGCTTAAGCCTGGCGTCCCTTCCCGACGCTCCGGGGTAGTACCGGTACCCCCACTCGGTACTCCGTCGTAGTAACCGTAATCCTCATCGGTACTCCGGGGTGGTACCAGTACTCCCACCAGGTACTCCGGGGTAGCACCCGTAACCCTCATCGGTACTCCGGGGTGGTACCAGTACCCGCAACCGGCGCTCCGGGGTAGTACCGGTACCACCACTCGGCACTCCGGGGTGGTACCAGTACCCCCACCCAGTACTACAGGGTACAACTGCTGTCCCTACGGGCGCGCGATGTTAGACACGCCCTTACTACCTAACCCTCTGCGTTAGGCCCGGTGTCCCTCCCCGACGTTCCGGGATAGAACCTGTTCCCCCAACAGTACTATGGGGTTGTACCGGAAACCTTTGTGATGCGCCGGAGTTCACCTGTTGTCCCTACGGGCGCGCCCTGTTAGACCCGGCCTCCCTTCCTGAGCCCCCAGGGTAGGCCTGGTATCCCTACCTGGTGCACCTGCTTAAGCCTGGCGTCCCTTCCCGACGCTCCGGGGTAGTACCGGTACCCCCACTCGGTACTCCGTGGTAGTACCCGTAACCCTCATCGGTACTCTGGGGTGGTACCAGTACCCCCACCCAGTACTACAGGGTACAACTGCTGTCCCTACGGGCGGGCGGGGTTACACCCGACCTTTCTATCTCACCCACTACATTAGGCCCGGTGTCCCTCCCCGACGTTCCGGGATAGAACCTGTTCCCCCAACAGTACTATGGGGTTGTACCGGAAACCTTTGTGATGCGCCGGAGTTCACCTGTTGTCCCTACGGGCGCGCCCTGTTAGACCCGTCCTCTCTTCCTGAGCCCCCAGGGTAGGCCTGGTATCCCTACCTGGTGCACCTGCTTAAGCCTGGCGTCCCTTCTCGACGCTCCGGGGTCGTACCGGTACCCCCACTCGGTACTCCGTCGTAGTACCCGCAATCCTCATCGGTACTCCGGGGTGGTACCAGTACTCCCACCAGGTACTCCGGGGTAGCACCCGTAACCCTCATCGGTACTCCGGGGTGGTACCAGTACCCGCAACCGGCGCTCCGGGGTAGTACCGGTACCACCACTCGACACTCCAGGGTGGTACCAGTACCCCCACCCACTACTACAGGGTACAACTGCTGTCCCTACGGGCGCGCGATGTTAGACTCGCCCTTACTACCTAACCCTCTGCGTTAGGCCCGGTGTCCCTCCCCGACGTTCCGGGATAGAACCTGTTCCCCCAACAGTACTATGGGGTTGTACCGGAAACCTTTGTGATGCGCCGGAGATCACCTCTTGTCCCTACGGGCGCACCCTGTTAGACCCGGCCTCCCTTCCTGAGCCCCCAGGGTAGGCCTGGTATCCCTACCTGGTGCACCTGCTTAAGCCTGGCGTCCCTTCCCGACGCTCCGGGGTCGTACCGGTACCCCCACTCGGTACTCCGTGGTAGTACCCGTAACCCTCATCGGTACTCCGGGGTGGTACCAGTACTCCCACCAGGTACTCCGGGGTAGCACCCGTAACCCTCATCGGTACTCCGGGGTGGTACCAGTACCCCCACCCAGTACTACAGGGTACAACTGCTGTCCCTACGGGCGCGCGGGGTTACACCCGACCTTTCTATCTCACCCACCACGTTAGGCCCGGTGTCCCTACCCGACGTTCTGGGATAGAACCTGTTCCCCCAACAGTACTATGGGGTTGTACCGGAAACCTTTGTGATGCGCCGGAGTTCACCTGTTGTCCCTACGGGCGCACCCTGTTAGACCCGGCCTCCCTTCCTGAGCCCCCAGGGTAGGCCTGGTATCCCTACCTGGTGCACCTGCTTAAGCCTGGCGTCCCTTCCCGACGCTCCGGGGTAGTACCGGTACCCCTACTCGGTACTCGGTCGTAGTAACCGTAATCCTCCTCGGTACTCCGGGGTAGTACTGGTACCCCCAAACGGTACACCGTGGTAGTACCCGTAACCCTCATCGGTACTCCGGGGTGGTACCAGTACCCGCAACCGGCGCTCCGGGGTAGTACCGGTACCACCACTCGGCACTCCGGGGTGGTACCAGTACCCCCACCCAGTACTACAGGGTACAACTGCTGTCCCTACGGGCGCGCGATGTTAGACTCGCCCTTACTACCTAACCCTCTGCGTTAGGCCCGGTGTCCCTTCCCGACGTTCCGGGATAGAACCTGTTCCCCCAACAGTACTATGGGGTTGTACCGGAAACCTTTGTGATGCGCCGGAGTTCACCTGTTGTCCCTACGGGCGCGCCCTGTTAGACCCGGCCTCCCTTCCTGAGCCCCCAGGGTAGGCCTGGTATCCCTACCTGGTGCACCTGCTTAAGCCTGGCGTCCCTTCCCGACGCTCCGGGGTAGTACCGGTACCCCCACTCGGTACTCCGTCGTAGTAACCGTAATCCTCATCGGTACTCCGGGGTGGTACCAGTACTCCCACCAGGTACTCCGGGGTAGCACCCGTAACCCTCATCGGTACTCCGGGGTGGTACCAGTACCCGCAACCGGCGCTCCGGGGTAGTACCGGTACCACCACTCGGCACTCCGGGGTGGTACCAGTACCCCCACCTAGTACTACAGGGTACAACTGCTGTCCCTACGGGCGCGCGATGTTAGACACGCCCTTACTACCTAACCCTCTGCGTTAGGCCCGGTGTCCCTCCCCGACGTTCCGGGATAGAACCTGTTCCCCCAACAGTACTATGGGGTTGTACCGGAAACCTTTGTGATGCGCCGGAGTTCACCTGTTGTCCCTACGGGCGCGCCCTGTTAGACCCGTCCTCCCTTCCTGAGCCCCCAGGGTAGGCCTGGTATCCCTACCTGGTGCACCTGCTTAAGCCTGGCGTCCCTTCCCGACGCTCCGGGGTAGTACCGGTACCCCCACTCGGTACTCCGTGGTAGTACCCGTAACCCTCATCGGTACTCTGGGGTGGTACCAGTACCCCCACCCAGTACTACAGGGTACAACTGCTGTCCCTACGGGCGGGCGGGGTTACACCCGACCTTTCTATCTCACCCACTACATTAGGCCCGGTGTCCCTCCCCGACGTTCCGGGATAGAACCTGTTCCCCCAACAGTACTATGGGGTTGTACCGGAAACCTTTGTGATGCGCCGGAGTTCACCTGTTGTCCCTACGGGCGCGCCCTGTTAGACCCGTCCTCTCTTCCTGAGCCCCCAGGGTAGGCCTGGTATCCCTACCTGGTGCACCTGCTTAAGCCTGGCGTCCCTTCTCGACGCTCCGGGGTCGTACCGGTACCCCCACTCGGTACTCCGTCGTAGTACCCGCAATCCTCATCGGTACTCCGGGGTGGTACCAGTACTCCCACCAGGTACTCCGGGGTAGCACCCGTAACCCTCATCGGTACTCCGGGGTGGTACCAGTACCCGCAACCGGCGCTCCGGGGTAGTACCGGTACCACCACTCGACACTCCAGGGTGGTACCAGTACCCCCACCCACTACTACAGGGTACAACTGCTGTCCCTACGGGCGCGCGATGTTAGACTCGCCCTTACTACCTAACCCTCTGCGTTAGGCCCGGTGTCCCTCCCCGACGTTCCGGGATAGAACCTGTTCCCCCAACAGTACTATGGGGTTGTACCGGAAACCTTTGTGATGCGCCGGAGATCACCTCTTGTCCCTACGGGCGCACCCTGTTAGACCCGGCCTCCCTTCCTGAGCCCCCAGGGTAGGCCTGGTATCCCTACCTGGTGCACCTGCTTAAGCCTGGCGTCCCTTCCCGACGCTCCGGGGTCGTACCGGTACCCCCACTCGGTACTCCGTGGTAGTACCCGTAACCCTCATCGGTACTCCGGGGTGGTACCAGTACTCCCACCAGGTACTCCGGGGTAGCACCCGTAACCCTCATCGGTACTCCGGGGTGGTACCAGTACCCCCACCCAGTACTACAGGGTACAACTGCTGTCCCTACGGGCGCGCGGGGTTACACCCGACCTTTCTATCTCACCCACCACGTTAGGCCCGGTGTCCCTACCCGACGTTCTGGGATAGAACCTGTTCCCCCAACAGTACTATGGGGTTGTACCGGAAACCTTTGTGATGCGCCGGAGTTCACCTGTTGTCCCTACGGGCGCGCCCTGTTAGACCCGGCCTCCCTTCCTGAGCCCCCAGGGTAGGCCTGGTATCCCTACCTGGTGCACCTGCTTAAGCCTGGCGTCCCTTCCCGACGCTCCGGGGTAGTACCGGTACCCCTACTCGGTACTCGGTCGTAGTAACCGTAATCCTCCTCGGTACTCCGGGGTAGTACTGGTACCCCCAAACGGTACACCGTGGTAGTACCCGTAACCCTCATCGGTACTCCGGGGTGGTACCAGTACCCGCAACCGGCGCTCCGGGGTAGTACCGGTACCACCACTCGGCACTCCGGGGTGGTACCAGTACCCCCACCCAGTACTACAGGGTACAACTGCTGTCCCTACGGGCGCGCGATGTTAGACTCGCCCTTACTACCTAACCCTCTGCGTTAGGCCCGGTGTCCCTTCCCGACGTTCCGGGATAGAACCTGTTCCCCCAACAGTACTATGGGGTTGTACCGGAAACCTTTGTGATGCGCCGGAGTTCACCTGTTGTCCCTACGGGCGCGCCCTGTTAGACCCGGCCTCCCTTCCTGAGCCCCCAGGGTAGGCCTGGTATCCCTACCTGGTGCACCTGCTTAAGCCTGGCGTCCCTTCCCGACGCTCCGGGGTAGTACCGGTACCCCCACTCGGTACTCCGTCGTAGTAACCGTAATCCTCATCGGTACTCCGGGGTGGTACCAGTACTCCCACCAGGTACTCCGGGGTAGCACCCGTAACCCTCATCGGTACTCCGGGGTGGTACCAGTACCCGCAACCGGCGCTCCGGGGTAGTACCGGTACCACCACTCGGCACTCCGGGGTGGTACCAGTACCCCCACCTAGTACTACAGGGTACAACTGCTGTCCCTACGGGCGCGCGATGTTAGACACGCCCTTACTACCTAACCCTCTGCGTTAGGCCCGGTGTCCCTCCCCGACGTTCCGGGATAGAACCTGTTCCCCCAACAGTACTATGGGGTTGTACCGGAAACCTTTGTGATGCGCCGGAGTTCACCTGTTGTCCCTACGGGCGCGCCCTGTTAGACCCGTCCTCCCTTCCTGAGCCCCCAGGGTAGGCCTGGTATCCCTACCTGGTGCACCTGCTTAAGCCTGGCGTCCCTTCCCGACGCTCCGGGGTAGTACCGGTACCCCCACTCGGTACTCCGTGGTAGTACCCGTAACCCTCATCGGTACTCTGGGGTGGTACCAGTACCCCCACCCAGTACTACAGGGTACAACTGCTGTCCCTACGGGCGGGCGGGGTTACACCCGACCTTTCTATCTCACCCACCACGTTAGGCCCGGTGTCCCTCCCCGACGTTCCGGGATAGAACCTGTTCCCCCAACAGTACTATGGGGTTGTACCGGAAACCTTTGTGATGCGCCGGAGTTCACCTGTTGTCCCTACGGGCGCGCCCTGTTAGACCCGTCCTCTCTTCCTGAGCCCCCAGGGTAGGCCTGGTATCCCTACCTGGTGCACCTGCTTAAGCCTGGCGTCCCTTCTCGACGCTCCGGGGTCGTACCGGTACCCCCACTCGGTACTCCGTCGTAGTACCCGCAATCCTCATCGGTACTCCGGGGTGGTACCAGTACTCCCACCAGGTACTCCGGGGTAGCACCCGTAACCCTCATCGGTACTCCGGGGTGGTACCAGTACCCGCAACCGGCGCTCCGGGGTAGTACCGGTACCACCACTCGACACTCCAGGGTGGTACCAGTACCCCCACCCACTACTACAGGGTACAACTGCTGTCCCTACGGGCGCGCGATGTTAGACTCGCCCTTACTACCTAACCCTCTGCGTTAGGCCCGGTGTCCCTCCCCGACGTTCCGGGATAGAACCTGTTCCCCCAACAGTACTATGGGGTTGTACCGGAAACCTTTGTGATGCGCCGGAGATCACCTCTTGTCCCTACGGGCGCACCCTGTTAGACCCGGCCTCCCTTCCTGAGCCCCCAGGGTAGGCCTGGTATCCCTACCTGGTGCACCTGCTTAAGCCTGGCGTCCCTTCCCGACGCTCCGGGGTCGTACCGGTACCCCCACTCGGTACTCCGTGGTAGTACCCGTAACCCTCATCGGTACTCCGGGGTGGTACCAGTACTCCCACCAGGTACTCCGGGGTAGCACCCGTAACCCTCATCGGTACTCCGGGGTGGTACCAGTACCCCCACCCAGTACTACAGGGTACAACTGCTGTCCCTACGGGCGCGCGGGGTTACACCCGACCTTTCTATCTCACCCACCACGTTAGGCCCGGTGTCCCTACCCGACGTTCTGGGATAGAACCTGTTCCCCCAACAGTACTATGGGGTTGTACCGGAAACCTTTGTGATGCGCCGGAGTTCACCTGTTGTCCCTACGGGCGCGCCCTGTTAGACCCGGCCTCCCTTCCTGAGCCCCCAGGGTAGGCCTGGTATCCCTACCTGGTGCACCTGCTTAAGCCTGGCGTCCCTTCCCGACGCTCCGGGGTAGTACCGGTACCCCTACTCGGTACTCGGTCGTAGTAACCGTAATCCTCCTCGGTACTCCGGGGTAGTACTGGTACCCCCAAACGGTACACCGTGGTAGTACCCGTAACCCTCATCGGTACTCCGGGGTGGTACCAGTACCCGCAACCGGCGCTCCGGGGTAGTACCGGTACCACCACTCGGCACTCCGGGGTGGTACCAGTACCCCCACCCAGTACTACAGGGTACAACTGCTGTCCCTACGGGCGCGCGATGTTAGACTCGCCCTTACTACCTAACCCTCTGCGTTAGGCCCGGTGTCCCTTCCCGACGTTCCGGGATAGAACCTGTTCCCCCAACAGTACTATGGGGTTGTACCGGAAACCTTTGTGATGCGCCGGAGTTCACCTGTTGTCCCTACGGGCGCGCCCTGTTAGACCCGGCCTCCCTTCCTGAGCCCCCAGGGTAGGCCTGGTATCCCTACCTGGTGCACCTGCTTAAGCCTGGCGTCCCTTCCCGACGCTCCGGGGTAGTACCGGTACCCCCACTCGGTACTCCGTCGTAGTAACCGTAATCCTCATCGGTACTCCGGGGTGGTACCAGTACTCCCACCAGGTACTCCGGGGTAGCACCCGTAACCCTCATCGGTACTCCGGGGTGGTACCAGTACCCGCAACCGGCGCTCCGGGGTAGTACCGGTACCACCACTCGGCACTCCGGGGTGGTACCAGTACCCCCACCTAGTACTACAGGGTACAACTGCTGTCCCTACGGGCGCGCGATGTTAGACACGCCCTTACTACCTAACCCTCTGCGTTAGGCCCGGTGTCCCTCCCCGACGTTCCGGGATAGAACCTGTTCCCCCAACAGTACTATGGGGTTGTACCGGAAACCTTTGTGATGCGCCGGAGTTCACCTGTTGTCCCTACGGGCGCGCCCTGTTAGACCCGTCCTCCCTTCCTGAGCCCCCAGGGTAGGCCTGGTATCCCTACCTGGTGCACCTGCTTAAGCCTGGCGTCCCTTCCCGACGCTCCGGGGTAGTACCGGTACCCCCACTCGGTACTCCGTGGTAGTACCCGTAACCCTCATCGGTACTCTGGGGTGGTACCAGTACCCCCACCCAGTACTACAGGGTACAACTGCTGTCCCTACGGGCGGGCGGGGTTACACCCGACCTTTCTATCTCACCCACCACGTTAGGCCCGGTGTCCCTCCCCGACGTTCCGGGATAGAACCTGTTCCCCCAACAGTACTATGGGGTTGTACCGGAAACCTTTGTGATGCGCCGGAGTTCACCTGTTGTCCCTACGGGCGCGCCCTGTTAGACCCGTCCTCTCTTCCTGAGCCCCCAGGGTAGGCCTGGTATCCCTACCTGGTGCACCTGCTTAAGCCTGGCGTCCCTTCTCGACGCTCCGGGGTCGTACCGGTACCCCCACTCGGTACTCCGTCGTAGTACCCGCAATCCTCATCGGTACTCCGGGGTGGTACCAGTACTCCCACCAGGTACTCCGGGGTAGCACCCGTAACCCTCATCGGTACTCCGGGGTGGTACCAGTACCCGCAACCGGCGCTCCGTGGTAGTACCGGTACCACCACTCGACACTCCGGGGTGGTACCAGTACCCCCACCCACTACTACAGGGTACAACTGCTGTCCCTACGGGCGCGCGATGTTAGACTCGCCCTTACTACCTAACCCTCTGCGTTAGGCCCGGTGTCCCTCCCCGACGTTCCGGGATAGAACCTGTTCCCCCAACAGTACTATGGGGTTGTACCGGAAACCTTTGTGATGCGCCGGAGATCACCTCTTGTCCCTACGGGCGCACCCTGTTAGACCCGGCCTCCCTTCCTGAGCCCCCAGGGTAGGCCTGGTATCCCTACCTGGTGCACCTGCTTAAGCCTGGCGTCCCTTCCCGACGCTCCGGGGTCGTACCGGTACCCCCACTCGGTACTCCGTGGTAGTACCCGTAACCCTCATCGGTACTCCGGGGTGGTACCAGTACTCCCACCAGGTACTCCGGGGTAGCACCCGTAACCCTCATCGGTACTCCGGGGTGGTACCAGTACCCCCACCCAGTACTACAGGGTACAACTGCTGTCCCTACGGGCGCGCGGGGTTACACCCGACCTTTCTATCTCACCCACCACGTTAGGCCCGGTGTCCCTACCCGACGTTCTGGGATAGAACCTGTTCCCCCAACAGTACTATGGGGTTGTACCGGAAACCTTTGTGATGCGCCGGAGTTCACCTGTTGTCCCTACGGGCGCGCCCTGTTAGACCCGGCCTCCCTTCCTGAGCCCCCAGGGTAGGCCTGGTATCCCTACCTGGTGCACCTGCTTAAGCCTGGCGTCCCTTCCCGACGCTCCGGGGTAGTACCGGTACCCCTACTCGGTACTCGGTCGTAGTAACCGTAATCCTCCTCGGTACTCCGGGGTAGTACTGGTACCCCCAAACGGTACACCGTGGTAGTACCCGTAACCCTCATCGGTACTCCGGGGTGGTACCAGTACTCCCACCAGGTACTCCGGGGTAGTACCGGTACCACCACTCGGCACTCCGGGGTGGTACCAGTACCCCCACCCAGTACTACAGGGTACAACTGCTGTCCCTACGGGCGCGCGATGTTATACTCGCCCTTACTACCTAACCCTCTGCGTTAGGCCCGGTGTCCCTTCCCGACGTTCCGGGATAGAACCTGTTCCCCCAACAGTACTATGGGGTTGTACCGGAAACCTTTGTGATGCGCCGGAGTTCACCTGTTGTCCCTACGGGCGCGCCCTGTTAGACCCGGCCTCCCTTCCTGAGCCCCCAGGGTAGGCCTGGTATCCCTACCTGGTGCACCTGCTTAAGCCTGGCGTCCCTTCCCGACGCTCCGGGGTAGTACCGGTACCCCCACTCGGTACTCCGTCGTAGTAACCGTAATCCTCATCGGTACTCCGGGGTGGTACCAGTACTCCCACCAGGTACTCCGGGGTAGCACCCGTAACCCTCATCGGTACTCCGGGGTGGTACCAGTACCCGCAACCGGCGCTCCGGGGTAGTACCGGTACCACCACTCGGCACTCCGGGGTGGTACCAGTACCCCCACCTAGTACTACAGGGTACAACTGCTGTCCCTACGGGCGCGCGATGTTAGACACGCCCTTACTACCTAACCCTCTGCGTTAGGCCCGGTGTCCCTCCCCGACGTTCCGGGATAGAACCTGTTCCCCCAACAGTACTATGGGGTTGTACCGGAAACCTTTGTGATGCGCCGGAGTTCACCTGTTGTCCCTACGGGCGCGCCCTGTTAGACCCGTCCTCCCTTCCTGAGCCCCCAGGGTAGGCCTGGTATCCCTACCTGGTGCACCTGCTTAAGCCTGGCGTCCCTTCCCGACGCTCCGGGGTAGTACCGGTACCCCCACTCGGTACTCCGTGGTAGTACCCGTAACCCTCATCGGTACTCTGGGGTGGTACCAGTACCCCCACCCAGTACTACAGGGTACAACTGCTGTCCCTACGGGCGGGCGGGGTTACACCCGACCTTTCTATCTCACCCACCACGTTAGGCCCGGTGTCCCTCCCCGACGTTCCGGGATAGAACCTGTTCCCCCAACAGTACTATGGGGTTGTACCGGAAACCTTTGTGATGCGCCGGAGTTCACCTGTTGTCCCTACGGGCGCGCCCTGTTAGACCCGTCCTCTCTTCCTGAGCCCCCAGGGTAGGCCTGGTATCCCTACCTGGTGCACCTGCTTAAGCCTGGCGTCCCTTCTCGACGCTCCGGGGTCGTACCGGTACCCCCACTCGGTACTCCGTCGTAGTACCCGCAATCCTCATCGGTACTCCGGGGTGGTACCAGTACTCCCACCAGGTACTCCGGGGTAGCACCTGTAACCCTCATCGGTACTCCGGGGTGGTACCAGTACCCGCAACCGGCGCTCCGGGGTAGTACCGGTACCACCACTCGACACTCCAGGGTGGTACCAGTACCCCCACCCACTACTACAGGGTACAACTGCTGTCCCTACGGGCGCGCGATGTTAGACTCGCCCTTACTACCTAACCCTCTGCGTTAGGCCCGGTGTCCCTCCCCGACGTTCCGGGATAGAACCTGTTCCCCCAACAGTACTATGGGGTTGTACCGGAAACCTTTGTGATGCGCCGGAGATCACCTCTTGTCCCTACGGGCGCACCCTGTTAGACCCGGCCTCCCTTCCTGAGCCCCCAGGGTAGGCCTGGTATCCCTACCTGGTGCACCTGCTTAAGCCTGGCGTCCCTTCCCGACGCTCCGGGGTCGTACCGGTACCCCCACTCGGTACTCCGTGGTAGTACCCGTAACCCTCATCGGTACTCCGGGGTGGTACCAGTACTCCCACCAGGTACTCCGGGGTAGCACCCGTAACCCTCATCGGTACTCCGGGGTGGTACCAGTACCCCCACCCAGTACTACAGGGTACAACTGCTGTCCCTACGGGCGCGCGGGGTTACACCCGACCTTTCTATCTCACCCACCACGTTAGGCCCGGTGTCCCTACCCGACGTTCTGGGATAGAACCTGTTCCCCCAACAGTACTATGGGGTTGTACCGGAAACCTTTGTGATGCGCCGGAGTTCACCTGTTGTCCCTACGGGCGCGCCCTGTTAGACCCGGCCTCCCTTCCTGAGCCCCCAGGGTAGGCCTGGTATCCCTACCTGGTGCACCTGCTTAAGCCTGGCGTCCCTTCCCGACGCTCCGGGGTAGTACCGGTACCCCTACTCGGTACTCGGTCGTAGTAACCGTAATCCTCCTCGGTACTCCGGGGTAGTACTGGTACCCCCAAACGGTACACCGTGGTAGTACCCGTAACCCTCATCGGTACTCCGGGGTGGTACCAGTACTCCCACCAGGTACTCCGGGGTAGTACCGGTACCACCACTCGGCACTCCGGGGTGGTACCAGTACCCCCACCCAGTACTACAGGGTACAACTGCTGTCCCTACGGGCGCGCGATGTTAGACTCGCCCTTACTACCTAACCCTCTGCGTTAGGCCCGGTGTCCCTTCCCGACGTTCCGGGATAGAACCTGTTCCCCCAACAGTACTATGGGGTTGTACCGGAAACCTTTGTGATGCGCCGGAGTTCACCTGTTGTCCCTACGGGCGCGCCCTGTTAGACCCGGCCTCCCTTCCTGAGCCCCCAGGGTAGGCCTGGTATCCCTACCTGGTGCACCTGCTTAAGCCTGGCGTCCCTTCCCGACGCTCCGGGGTAGTACCGGTACCCCCACTCGGTACTCCGTCGTAGTAACCGTAATCCTCATCGGTACTCCGGGGTGGTACCAGTACTCCCACCAGGTACTCCGGGGTAGCACCCGTAACCCTCATCGGTACTCCGGGGTGGTACCAGTACCCGCAACCGGCGCTCCGGGGTAGTACCGGTACCACCACTCGGCACTCCGGGGTGGTACCAGTACCCCCACCTAGTACTACAGGGTACAACTGCTGTCCCTACGGGCGCGCGATGTTAGACACGCCCTTACTACCTAACCCTCTGCGTTAGGCCCGGTGTCCCTCCCCGACGTTCCGGGATAGAACCTGTTCCCCCAACAGTACTATGGGGTTGTACCGGAAACCTTTGTGATGCGCCGGAGTTCACCTGTTGTCCCTACGGGCGCGCCCTGTTAGACCCGTCCTCCCTTCCTGAGCCCCCAGGGTAGGCCTGGTATCCCTACCTGGTGCACCTGCTTAAGCCTGGCGTCCCTTCCCGACGCTCCGGGGTAGTACCGGTACCCCCACCTGGTGCTCCTGGGTGGTACCCGTAACCCTCTACGGTACTCCGGAGTGGTACCAGTACTCCCACCAGGTACTCCGGGGTAGCACCCGTAACCCTCATCGGTACTCCGGGGTGGTACCAGTACACCCACCCAGTACTACAGGGTACAACTGCTGTCCCTACGGGCGCGCGGGGTTACACCCGACCTTTCCATCTCACCCACCACGTTAGGCCCGGTGTCCCTACCCGACGTTCCGGGATAGAACCTGTTCCCCCAACAGTACTATGGGGTTGTAAGGGAAGACTTTGTGATGCGCCGGAGATCACCTCTTGTCCCTATGGGCGCGCCCTTTAGACCCGGCCTCCCTTCCTGAGCCCCCAGGGTAGGCCTGGTATCCCTACCTGGAGGACCTGCTTAAGCCTGGCGTCCCTTCCCGACGCTCCGGGATAGTACCGGTACCCCCACTCGGTACTCCGTCGTAGTAACCGTAATCCTCATCGGTACTCCGGGGTAGTACCGGTACCCCCAAACGGTACACCGTGGTAGTACCCGTAACCCTCATCGGTACTCCGGGGTGGTACCAGTACCCGCAACCGGCGCTCCGTGGTAGTACCGGTACCACCACTCGGCACTCCGGGGTGGTACCAGTACCCCCACCCGGTACTACAGGGTACAACTGCTGTCCCTACGGGCGCGCGGGGATACACCCGACCTTTCTATCTCACCCACCACGTTAGGCCCGGTGTCCCTCCCCGACGTTCCGGGATAGAACCTGTTCCCCCAACAGTACTATGGGGTTGTACCGGAAACCTTTGTGATGCGCCGGAGTTCACCTGTTGTCCATACGGGCGCGCCCTGTTAGACCCGGCCTCCCTTCCTGAGCCCCCAGGGTAGGCCTGGTATCCCTACCTGGTGCACCTGCTTAAGCCTGGCGTCCCTTCCCGACGCTCCGGGGTAGTACCGGTACCCCCACTCGCTACTCCGTCGTAGTAACCGTAATCCTCCTCGGTACTTCGGGGTATTACCGGTATCCCCAAACGGTACACCGTAGTAGTACCCGTAACCCTCATCGGTAATCCGGGGTGGTACCAGTACCCGCAACCGGCGCTCCGGGGTAGTACCGGTACCACCACTCGGCACTCCGGGGTGGTACCAGTACCCCCACCCAGTACTACAGGGTACAACTGCTGTCCCTACGGGCGCGCGATGTTAGACTCGCCCTTACTACCTAACCCTCTGCGTTAGGCCCGGTGTCCCTTCCCGACGTTCCGGGATAGAACCTGTTCCCCCAACAGTACTATGGGGTTGTACCGGAAACCTTTGTGATGCGCCGGAGTTCACCTGTTGTCCCTACGGGCGCGCCCTGTTACACACGGCCTCCCTTCCTGAGCCCCCAGGGTAGGCCTGGTATCCCTACCTGGAGGACCTGCTTAAGCCTGGCGTCCCTTCCCGACGCTCCGGGGTAGTACCGGTACCCCCACCTGGTGCTCCTGGGTGGTACCTGTAACCCTCTACGGTACTCCGGGGTGGTACCAGTACTCCCACCCGGTACTACAGGTAGTACCCTTAACCCTCATCGGTACTCCGGGGTGGTACCAGTACCCGCAACCGGCGCTCCGGGGTAGTACCGGTACCACCACTCGGCACTCCGGGGTGGTACCAGTACCCCCACCCAGTACTACAGGGTACAACTGCGGTCCCTACGGGCGCGCGGGGTTACACCCGACCTTTCTATCTCACCCACCACGTTAGGCCCGGTGTCCCTACCCGACGTTCCGGGATAGAACCTGTTCCCCCAACAGTACTATGGGGTTGTACCGGAAACCTTTGTGATGCGCCGGAGTTCACCTGTTGTCCCTACGGGCGCGCCCTGTTAGACCCGGCCTCCCTTCCTGAGCCCCCAGGGTAGGCCTGGTATCCCTACCTGGTGCACCTGCTTAAGCCTGGCGTCCCTTCCCGACGCTCCGGGGTAGTACCGGTACCCCTACTCGGTACTCGGTCGTAGTAACCGTAATCCTCCTCGGTACTCCGGGGTAGTACTGGTACCCCCAAACGGTACACCGTAGTAGTACCCGTAACCCTCATCGGTAATCCGGGGTGGTACCAGTACCCGCAACCGGCGCTCCGGGGTAGTACCGGTACCACCACTCGGCACTCCGGGGTGGTACCAGTACCCCCACCCAGTACTACAGGGTACAACTGCTGTCCCTACGGGCGCGCGATGTTAGACTCGCCCTTACTACCTAACCCTCTGCGTTAGGCCCGGTGTCCCTTCCCGACGTTCCGGGATAGAACCTGTTCCCCCAACAGTACTATGGGCTTGTACCGGAAACCTTTGTGATGCGCCGGAGTTCACCTGTTGTCCCTACGGGCGCGCCCTGTTAGACCCGGCCTCCCTTCCGGAGCCCCCAGGGTAGGCCTGGTATCCCTACCTGGTGCACCTGCTTAAGCCTGGCGTCCCTTCCCGACGCTCCGGGGTAGTACCGGTACCCCCACTCGGTACTCCGTCGTAGTAACCGTAATCCTCATCGGTACTCCGGGGTGGTACCAGTACTCCCACCAGGTACTCCGGGGTAGCACCCGTAACCCTCATCGGTACTCCGGGGTGGTACCAGTACCCGCAACCGGCGCTCCGGGGTAGTACCGGTACCACCACTCGGCACTCCGGGGTGGTACCAGTACCCCCACCCAGTACTACAGGGTACAACTGCTGTCCCTACGGGCGCGCGATGTTAGACTCGCCCTTACTACCTAACCCTCTGCGTTAGGCCCGGTGTCCCTTCCCGACGTTCCGGGATAGAACCTGTTCCCCCAACAGTACTATGGGGTTGTACCGGAAACCTTTGTGATGCGCCGGAGTTCACCTGTTGTCCCTACGGGCGCGCCCTGTTACACACGGCCTCCCTTCCTGAGCCCCCAGGGTAGGCCTGGTATCCCTACCTGGAGGACCTGCTTAAGCCTGGCGTCCCTTCCCGACGCTCCGGGGTAGTACCGGTACCCCCACCTGGTGCTCCTGGGTGGTACCTGTAACCCTCTACGGTACTCCGGAGTGGTAACAGTACTCCCACCCGGTACTACAGGTAGTACCCTTAACCCTCATCGGTACTCCGGGGTGGTACCAGTACCCGCAACCGGCGCTCCGGGGTAGTACCGGTACCACCACTCGGCACTCTGGGGTGCTACCAGTACTCCCACCAGGTACTCCGGGGTAGTACCCATAACCCTCATCGGTACTCTGGGGTGGTACCAGTACCCCCACCAGTACTACAGGGTACAACTGCTGTCCCTACGGGCACGCGGGGTTAGACTTGCCCTTACTACCTGACCCTCTGCATTAGGCCCGGTGTCCCTACCCGACGTTCCGGGATAGAACCTGTTCCCCCAACAGTACTATGGGGTTGTAAGGGAAGACTTTGTGATGCGCCGGAGTTCACCTGTTGTCCCTATGGGAGCGCCCTGTTAGACCCGGCCTCCCTTCCTGAGCCCCCAGGGTAGGCCTGGTATCCCTACCTGGTGCTCCGGGGAGGCCTGGCATACCTTCCTGACGCTCCGGGGTAGTACCGGTACCCCCACTCGGTACTCCGTGGTAGTCCCCGCAATCCTCATCGGTACTCCGGGTTAGTACCCGTGCCCCCACCAGGTACTCCGGGGTAGTACCCGTAACCCTCATCGGTACTCCGGGGTGGTACCGGTACCCGCAACCGGCGCTCCGGGGTAGTACCGGTACCACCACTCGGCACTCCGGGGTGGTACCAGTACCCCCACCCAGTACTACAGGGTACAACTGCTGTCCCTACGGGCGCGCGGGGTTAGACTCGCCCTTACTACCTGACCCTCTGCATTAGGCCCGGTGTCCCTACCCGACGTTCCGGGATAGAACCTGTTCCCCCAGCAGTACTACGAGGTTCTACCGGAAACCTTTGTGATGCGCCGGAGTTCACCTGTTGTCCCTACGGGCGCACCCTTTTAGACCAGGCCTGCCTTCCTGACCCCCCACGGTAGGCCTGGTATCCCTACCTGGTGCACCTGCTTAAGCCTGGAGTCCCTTCCCGACGCTCCGGGGTAGTACCGGTACCCCCACTCGGTACTCCGTGCTAGTACCCGTAACCCTCATCGGTACTCTGGGGTGGTACCAGTACCCCCACCCAGTACTACAGGGTACATCTGCTGTCCCTACGGGCGCGCTGGGTTACACCCGACCTTTCTATCTCACCCACCACGTTAGGCCCGGTGTCCCTACCCGACGTTCCGGGATAGAACCTGTTCCCCCAACAGTACTATGGGGTTGTACCAGAAACCTTTGTGATGCGCCGGAGTTCACCTGTTGTCCCTACGGGCGCGCCCTGTTAGACCCGGCCTCCCTTCCTGAGCCCCCAGGGTAGGCCTGGTATCCCAACCTGGTGCACCTGCTTAAGCCTGGCGTCCCTTCCCGACGCTCCGCGGTAGTACCGGTAGCGCCACCTGGTGCTCCTGGGTGGTACCTGTAACCCTCTACGGCACTCCGGGGTGGTACCAGTACTCCCACCAGGTACTCCGGGGTAGTACCCGTAACCCTCATCGGTTCTCCGGGGTGGTACCAGTACCCGCAGCCGGCGCTTCGGGGTAGTACCGGTACCCCGACTCGGCACTCCGGGGTGGTACCAGTACCCCCACCCAGTACTACAGGGTACAACTGCTGTCCCTACGGGCGAGCGGGGTTACACCCGCCCTTTCTACCTGACCCTGCGTGTTAGGCCCTGTGTCCCTACCCAACGTTCCAGGATAGAACCTGTTCCCCCAACAGTACTATGGGCTTCTAGCGGAAACCTTTGTGATGTGCCGGAGTTCACCTGTTGTCCCTATGGGCGCGCCCTCTTACACCCGGCCTCCCTTCCTGAGCCCCCAGGGTAGGCCTGGTATCCCTACCTGGTGCACCTGCTTAAGCCTGGCGTCCCTTCCCGACGCTCCGGGGTAGTACCGGTACCCCCACCTGGTGCTCCTGGGTGGTACCTGTAACCCTTTACGGCACTCCGGTGTGGTACCAGTACTCCCACCAGCTACTCTGGGTAGTACCCGTAACCGTCATCGCTACTCCGGCGTGGTACCTGTACCCGCAACCGGCGCTCCGGGGTGGTACCGGTACCACCACTCGGCACTCCGGGGTTCTACCAGTACCCCCACCCAGTACTACAGGGTACAACTGCTGTCCCTACGGGCGCGCGGGGTTAGACTCGCCCTTACTACCTGACCCTCTGCATTAGGCCCGGTGTCCCTACCCGACGTTCCGGGATAGAACCTGTTCCCCCAACAGTACTATGGGCTTGTAACGGAAACCTTTGTGATGCGCCGGAGTTCACCTGTTGTCCCTACGGGCGCGCCCTGTTAGACCCGGCCTCCCTTCCTGAGCCCCCAGGGTAGGCCTGGTATCCCAACCTGGTGCACCTGCTTAAGCCTGGCGTCCCTTCCCGACGCTCCGGGGTAGTACCGGTACCCCCACTCGGTACTCCGTCGTAGTAACCGTAATCCTCATCGGTACTCCGGGGTAGTACCGGTACCCCCAAACGGTACACCGTGGTAGTACCCGTAACCCTCATCGGTACTCCGGGGTGGTACCAGTACCCACAACCGGCGCTCCGGGGTAGTACCGGTACCACCACTCGGCACTCCGGGGTGGTACCAGTACCCCCACCCAGTACTACAGGGTACAACTGCTGTCCCTACGGGCGCGCGGGTTTAGTCTCGCCCTTACTACCTGACCCTCTGCATTAGGCCCGGTGTCCCTACCCGACGTTCCGGGATAGAACCTGTTCCCCCAACAGTACTATGGGCTTGTACCGGAAACCTTTGTGATGCGCCGGAGTTCACCTGTTGTCCCTACGGGCGCGCCCTGTTAGACCCGTCCTCCCTTCCTGAGCCCCCAGGGTAGGCCTGGTATCCCTACCTGGTGCACCTGCTTAAGCCTGGCGTCCCTTCCCGACGCTCCGGGGTAGTACCGGTACCCCCACTCGGTACTCCGTGGTAGTACCCGTAACCCTCATCGGTACTCTGGGGTGGTACCAGTACCCCCACCCAGTACTACAGGGTACAACTGCTGTCCCTACGGGCGGGCGGGGTTACACCCGACCTTTCTATCTCACCCACCACGTTAGGCCCGGTGTCCCTCCCCGACGTTCCGGGATAGAACCTGTTCCCCCAACAGTACTATGGGGTTGTACCGGAAACCTTTGTGATGCGCCGGAGTTCACCTGTTGTCCCTACGGGCGCGCCCTGTTAGACCCGTCCTCTCTTCCTGAGCCCCCAGGGTAGGCCTGGTATCCCTACCTGGTGCACCTGCTTAAGCCTGGCGTCCCTTCTCGACGCTCCGGGGTCGTACCGGTACCCCCACTCGGTACTCCGTCGTAGTACCCGCAATCCTCATCGGTACTCCGGGGTGGTACCAGTACTCCCACCAGGTACTCCGGGGTAGCACCCGTAACCCTCATCGGTACTCCGGGGTGGTACCAGTACCCGCAACCGGCGCTCCGTGGTAGTACCGGTACCACCACTCGACACTCCGGGGTGGTACCAGTACCCCCACCCACTACTACAGGGTACAACTGCTGTCCCTACGGGCGCGCGATGTTAGACTCGCCCTTACTACCTAACCCTCTGCGTTAGGCCCGGTGTCCCTCCCCGACGTTCCGGGATAGAACCTGTTCCCCCAACAGTACTATGGGGTTGTACCGGAAACCTTTGTGATGCGCCGGAGATCACCTCTTGTCCCTACGGGCGCACCCTGTTAGACCCGGCCTCCCTTCCTGAGCCCCCAGGGTAGGCCTGGTATCCCTACCTGGTGCACCTGCTTAAGCCTGGCGTCCCTTCCCGACGCTCCGGGGTCGTACCGGTACCCCCACTCGGTACTCCGTGTTAGTACCCGTAACCCTCATCGGTACTCCGGGGTGGTACCAGTACTCCCACCAGGTACTCCGGGGTAGCACCCGTAACCCTCATCGGTACTCCGGGGTGGTACCAGTACCCCCACCCAGTACTACAGGGTACAACTGCTGTCCCTACGGGCGCGCGGGGTTACACCCGACCTTTCTATCTCACCCACCACGTTAGGCCCGGTGTCCCTACCCGACGTTCTGGGATAGAACCTGTTCCCCCAACAGTACTATGGGGTTGTACCGGAAACCTTTGTGATGCGCCGGAGTTCACCTGTTGTCCCTACGGGCGCGCCCTGTTAGACCCGGCCTCCCTTCCTGAGCCCCCAGGGTAGGCCTGGTATCCCTACCTGGTGCACCTGCTTAAGCCTGGCGTCCCTTCCCGACGCTCCGGGGTAGTACCGGTACCCCTACTCGGTACTCGGTCGTAGTAACCGTAATCCTCCTCGGTACTCCGGGGTAGTACTGGTACCCCCAAACGGTACACCGTGGTAGTACCCGTAACCCTCATCGGTACTCCGGGGTGGTACCAGTACTCCCACCAGGTACTCCGGGGTAGTACCGGTACCACCACTCGGCACTCCGGGGTGGTACCAGTACCCCCACCCAGTACTACAGGGTACAACTGCTGTCCCTACGGGCGCGCGATGTTAGACTCGCCCTTACTACCTAACCCTCTGCGTTAGGCCCGGTGTCCCTTCCCGACGTTCCGGGATAGAACCTGTTCCCCCAACAGTACTATGGGGTTGTACCGGAAACCTTTGTGATGCGCCGGAGTTCACCTGTTGTCCCTACGGGCGCGCCCTGTTAGACCCGGCCTCCCTTCCTGAGCCCCCAGGGTAGGCCTGGTATCCCTACCTGGTGCACCTGCTTAAGCCTGGCGTCCCTTCCCGACGCTCCGGGGTAGTACCGGTACCCCCACTCGGTACTCCGTCGTAGTAACCGTAATCCTCATCGGTACTCCGGGGTGGTACCAGTACTCCCACCAGGTACTCCGGGGTAGCACCCGTAACCCTCATCGGTACTCCGGGGTGGTACCAGTACCCGCAACCGGCGCTCCGGGGTAGTACCGGTACCACCACTCGGCACTCCGGGGTGGTACCAGTACCCCCACCTAGTACTACAGGGTACAACTGCTGTCCCTACGGGCGCGCGATGTTAGACACGCCCTTACTACCTAACCCTCTGCGTTAGGCCCGGTGTCCCTCCCCGACGTTCCGGGATAGAACCTGTTCCCCCAACAGTACTATGGGGTTGTACCGGAAACCTTTGTGATGCGCCGGAGTTCACCTGTTGTCCCTACGGGCGCGCCCTGTTAGACCCGTCCTCCCTTCCTGAGCCCCCAGGGTAGGCCTGGTATCCCTACCTGGTGCACCTGCTTAAGCCTGGCGTCCCTTCCCGACGCTCCGGGGTAGTACCGGTACCCCCACTCGGTACTCCGTGGTAGTACCCGTAACCCTCATCGGTACTCTGGGGTGGTACCAGTACCCCCACCCAGTACTACAGGGTACAACTGCTGTCCCTACGGGCGGGCGGGGTTACACCCGACCTTTCTATCTCACCCACCACGTTAGGCCCGGTGTCCCTCCCCGACGTTCCGGGATAGAACCTGTTCCCCCAACAGTACTATGGGGTTGTACCGGAAACCTTTGTGATGCGCCGGAGTTCACCTGTTGTCCCTACGGGCGCGCCCTGTTAGACCCGTCCTCTCTTCCTGAGCCCCCAGGGTAGGCCTGGTATCCCTACCTGGTGCACCTGCTTAAGCCTGGCGTCCCTTCTCGACGCTCCGGGGTCGTACCGGTACCCCCACTCGGTACTCCGTCGTAGTACCCGCAATCCTCATCGGTACTCCGGGGTGGTACCAGTACTCCCACCAGGTACTCCGGGGTAGCACCTGTAACCCTCATCGGTACTCCGGGGTGGTACCAGTACCCGCAACCGGCGCTCCGGGGTAGTACCGGTACCACCACTCGACACTCCAGGGTGGTACCAGTACCCCCACCCACTACTACAGGGTACAACTGCTGTCCCTACGGGCGCGCGATGTTAGACTCGCCCTTACTACCTAACCCTCTGCGTTAGGCCCGGTGTCCCTCCCCGACGTTCCGGGATAGAACCTGTTCCCCCAACAGTACTATGGGGTTGTACCGGAAACCTTTGTGATGCGCCGGAGATCACCTCTTGTCCCTACGGGCGCACCCTGTTAGACCCGGCCTCCCTTCCTGAGCCCCCAGGGTAGGCCTGGTATCCCTACCTGGTGCACCTGCTTAAGCCTGGCGTCCCTTCCCGACGCTCCGGGGTCGTACCGGTACCCCCACTCGGTACTCCGTGGTAGTACCCGTAACCCTCATCGGTACTCCGGGGTGGTACCAGTACTCCCACCAGGTACTCCGGGGTAGCACCCGTAACCCTCATCGGTACTCCGGGGTGGTACCAGTACCCCCACCCAGTACTACAGGGTACAACTGCTGTCCCTACGGGCGCGCGGGGTTACACCCGACCTTTCTATCTCACCCACCACGTTAGGCCCGGTGTCCCTACCCGACGTTCTGGGATAGAACCTGTTCCCCCAACAGTACTATGGGGTTGTACCGGAAACCTTTGTGATGCGCCGGAGTTCACCTGTTGTCCCTACGGGCGCGCCCTGTTAGACCCGGCCTCCCTTCCTGAGCCCCCAGGGTAGGCCTGGTATCCCTACCTGGTGCACCTGCTTAAGCCTGGCGTCCCTTCCCGACGCTCCGGGGTAGTACCGGTACCCCTACTCGGTACTCGGTCGTAGTAACCGTAATCCTCCTCGGTACTCCGGGGTAGTACTGGTACCCCCAAACGGTACACCGTGGTAGTACCCGTAACCCTCATCGGTACTCCGGGGTGGTACCAGTACTCCCACCAGGTACTCCGGGGTAGTACCGGTACCACCACTCGGCACTCCGGGGTGGTACCAGTACCCCCACCCAGTACTACAGGGTACAACTGCTGTCCCTACGGGCGCGCGATGTTAGACTCGCCCTTACTACCTAACCCTCTGCGTTAGGCCCGGTGTCCCTTCCCGACGTTCCGGGATAGAACCTGTTCCCCCAACAGTACTATGGGGTTGTACCGGAAACCTTTGTGATGCGCCGGAGTTCACCTGTTGTCCCTACGGGCGCGCCCTGTTAGACCCGGCCTCCCTTCCTGAGCCCCCAGGGTAGGCCTGGTATCCCTACCTGGTGCACCTGCTTAAGCCTGGCGTCCCTTCCCGACGCTCCGGGGTAGTACCGGTACCCCCACTCGGTACTCCGTCGTAGTAACCGTAATCCTCATCGGTACTCCGGGGTGGTACCAGTACTCCCACCAGGTACTCCGGGGTAGCACCCGTAACCCTCATCGGTACTCCGGGGTGGTACCAGTACCCGCAACCGGCGCTCCGGGGTAGTACCGGTACCACCACTCGGCACTCCGGGGTGGTACCAGTACCCCCACCTAGTACTACAGGGTACAACTGCTGTCCCTACGGGCGCGCGATGTTAGACACGCCCTTACTACCTAACCCTCTGCGTTAGGCCCGGTGTCCCTCCCCGACGTTCCGGGATAGAACCTGTTCCCCCAACAGTACTATGGGGTTGTACCGGAAACCTTTGTGATGCGCCGGAGTTCACCTGTTGTCCCTACGGGCGCGCCCTGTTAGACCCGTCCTCCCTTCCTGAGCCCCCAGGGTAGGCCTGGTATCCCTACCTGGTGCACCTGCTTAAGCCTGGCGTCCCTTCCCGACGCTCCGGGGTAGTACCGGTACCCCCACCTGGTGCTCCTGGGTGGTACCCGTAACCCTCTACGGTACTCCGGAGTGGTACCAGTACTCCCACCAGGTACTCCGGGGTAGCACCCGTAACCCTCATCGGTACTCCGGGGTGGTACCAGTACACCCACCCAGTACTACAGGGTACAACTGCTGTCCCTACGGGCGCGCGGGGTTACACCCGACCTTTCCATCTCACCCACCACGTTAGGCCCGGTGTCCCTACCCGACGTTCCGGGATAGAACCTGTTCCCCCAACAGTACTATGGGGTTGTAAGGGAAGACTTTGTGATGCGCCGGAGATCACCTCTTGTCCCTATGGGCGCGCCCTTTAGACCCGGCCTCCCTTCCTGAGCCCCCAGGGTAGGCCTGGTATCCCTACCTGGAGGACCTGCTTAAGCCTGGCGTCCCTTCCCGACGCTCCGGGATAGTACCGGTACCCCCACTCGGTACTCCGTCGTAGTAACCGTAATCCTCATCGGTACTCCGGGGTAGTACCGGTACCCCCAAACGGTACACCGTGGTAGTACCCGTAACCCTCATCGGTACTCCGGGGTGGTACCAGTACCCGCAACCGGCGCTCCGTGGTAGTACCGGTACCACCACTCGGCACTCCGGGGTGGTACCAGTACCCCCACCCGGTACTACAGGGTACAACTGCTGTCCCTACGGGCGCGCGGGGATACACCCGACCTTTCTATCTCACCCACCACGTTAGGCCCGGTGTCCCTCCCCGACGTTCCGGGATAGAACCTGTTCCCCCAACAGTACTATGGGGTTGTACCGGAAACCTTTGTGATGCGCCGGAGTTCACCTGTTGTCCATACGGGCGCGCCCTGTTAGACCCGGCCTCCCTTCCTGAGCCCCCAGGGTAGGCCTGGTATCCCTACCTGGTGCACCTGCTTAAGCCTGGCGTCCCTTCCCGACGCTCCGGGGTAGTACCGGTACCCCCACTCGCTACTCCGTCGTAGTAACCGTAATCCTCCTCGGTACTTCGGGGTATTACCGGTATCCCCAAACGGTACACCGTAGTAGTACCCGTAACCCTCATCGGTAATCCGGGGTGGTACCAGTACCCGCAACCGGTGCTCCGGGGTAGTACCGGTACCACCACTCGGCACTCCGGGGTGGTACCAGTACCCCCACCCAGTACTACAGGGTACAACTGCTGTCCCTACGGGCGCGCGATGTTAGACTCGCCCTTACTACCTAACCCTCTGCGTTAGGCCCGGTGTCCCTTCCCGACGTTCCGGGATAGAACCTGTTCCCCCAACAGTACTATGGGGTTGTACCGGAAACCTTTGTGATGCGCCGGAGTTCACCTGTTGTCCCTACGGGCGCGCCCTGTTACACACGGCCTCCCTTCCTGAGCCCCCAGGGTAGGCCTGGTATCCCTACCTGGAGGACCTGCTTAAGCCTGGCGTCCCTTCCCGACGCTCCGGGGTAGTACCGGTACCCCCACCTGGTGCTCCTGGGTGGTACCTGTAACCCTCTACGGTACTCCGGGGTGGTACCAGTACTCCCACCCGGTACTACAGGTAGTACCCTTAACCCTCATCGGTACTCCGGGGTGGTACCAGTACCCGCAACCGGCGCTCCGGGGTAGTACCGGTACCACCACTCGGCACTCCGGGGTGGTACCAGTACCCCCACCCAGTACTACAGGGTACAACTGCGGTCCCTACGGGCGCGCGGGGTTACACCCGACCTTTCTATCTCACCCACCACGTTAGGCCCGGTGTCCCTACCCGACGTTCCGGGATAGAACCTGTTCCCCCAACAGTACTATGGGGTTGTACCGGAAACCTTTGTGATGCGCCGGAGTTCACCTGTTGTCCCTACGGGCGCGCCCTGTTAGACCCGGCCTCCCTTCCTGAGCCCCCAGGGTAGGCCTGGTATCCCTACCTGGAGGACCTGCTTAAGCCTGGCGTCCCTTCCCGACGCTCCGGGGTAGTACCGGTACCCCTACTCGGTACTCGGTCGTAGTAACCGTAATCCTCCTCGGTACTCCGGGGTAGTACTGGTACCCCCAAACGGTACACCGTAGTAGTACCCGTAACCCTCATCGGTAATCCGGGGTGGTACCAGTACCCGCAACCGGCGCTCCGGGGTAGTACCGGTACCACCACTCGGCACTCCGGGGTGGTACCAGTACCCCCACCCAGTACTACAGGGTACAACTGCTGTCCCTACGGGCGCGCGATGTTAGACTCGCCCTTACTACCTAACCCTCTGCGTTAGGCCCGGTGTCCCTTCCCGACGTTCCGGGATAGAACCTGTTCCCCCAACAGTACTATGGGCTTGTACCGGAAACCTTTGTGATGCGCCGGAGTTCACCTGTTGTCCCTACGGGCGCGCCCTGTTAGACCCGGCCTCCCTTCCGGAGCCCCCAGGGTAGGCCTGGTATCCCTACCTGGTGCACCTGCTTAAGCCTGGCGTCCCTTCCCGACGCTCCGGGGTAGTACCGGTACCCCCACTCGGTACTCCGTCGTAGTAACCGTAATCCTCATCGGTACTCCGGGGTGGTACCAGTACTCCCACCAGGTACTCCGGGGTAGCACCCGTAACCCTCATCGGTACTCCGGGGTGGTACCAGTACCCGCAACCGGCGCTCCGTGGTAGTACCGGTACCACCACTCGGCACTCCGGGGTGGTACCAGTACCCCCACCCAGTACTACAGGGTACAACTGCTGTCCCTACGGGCGCGCGATGTTAGACTCGCCCTTACTACCTAACCCTCTGCGTTAGGCCCGGTGTCCCTTCCCGACGTTCCGGGATAGAACCTGTTCCCCGAACAGTACTATGGGGTTGTACCGGAAACCTTTGTGATGCGCCGGAGTTCACCTGTTGTCCCTACGGGCGCGCCCTGTTACACACGGCCTCCCTTCCTGAGCCCCCAGGGTAGGCCTGGTATCCCTACCTGGAGGACCTGCTTAAGCCTGGCGTCCCTTCCCGACGCTCCGGGGTAGTACCGGTACCCCCACCTGGTGCTCCTGGGTGGTACCTGTAACCCTCTACGGTACTCCGGAGTGGTAACAGTACTCCCACCCGGTACTACAGGTAGTACCCTTAACCCTCATCGGTACTCCGGGGTGGTACCAGTACCCGCAACCGGCGCTCCGGGGTAGTACCGGTACCACCACTCGGCACTCTGGGGTGCTACCAGTACTCCCACCAGGTACTCCGGGGTAGTACCCATAACCCTCATCGGTACTCTGGGGTGGTACCAGTACCCCCACCAGTACTACAGGGTACAACTGCTGTCCCTACGGGCACGCGGGGTTAGACTTGCCCTTACTACCTGACCCTCTGCATTAGGCCCGGTGTCCCTACCCGACGTTCCGGGATAGAACCTGTTCCCCCAACAGTACTATGGGGTTGTAAGGGAAGACTTTGTGATGCGCCGGAGTTCACCTGTTGTCCCTATGGGAGCGCCCTGTTAGACCCGGCCTCCCTTCCTGAGCCCCCAGGGTAGGCCTGGTATCCCTACCTGGTGCTCCGGGGAGGCCTGGCATACCTTCCTGACGCTCCGGGGTAGTACCGGTAGCCCCACTCGGTACTCCGTGGTAGTCCCCGCAATCCTCATCGGTACTCCGGGTTAGTACCCGTGCCCCCACCAGGTACTCCGGGGTAGTACCCGTAACCCTCATCGGTACTCCGGGGTGGTACCGGTACCCGCAACCGGCGCTCTGGGGTAGTACCGGTACCACCACTCGGCACTCTGGGGTGCTACCAGTACCCCCACCCAGTACTACAGGGTACAACTGCTGTCCCTACGGGCGCGCGGGGTTAGACTCGCCCTTACTACCTGACCCTCTGCATTAGGCCCGGTGTCCCTACCCGACGTTCCGGGATAGAACCTGTTCCCCCAGCAGTACTACGAGGTTCTACCGGAAACCTTTGTGATGCGCCGGAGTTCACCTGTTGTCCCTACGGGCGCACCCTTTTAGACCAGGCCTGCCTTCCTGACCCCCCACGGTAGGCCTGGTATCCCTACCTGGTGCACCTGCTTAAGCCTGGAGTCCCTTCCCGACGCTCCGGGGTAGTACCGGTACCCCCACTCGGTACTCCGTGCTAGTACCCGTAACCCTCATCGGTACTCTGGGGTGGTACCAGTACCCCCACCCAGTACTACAGGGTACATCTGCTGTCCCTACGGGCGCGCTGGGTTACACCCGACCTTTCTATCTCACCCACCACGTTAGGCCCGGTGTCCCTACCCGACGTTCCGGGATAGAACCTGTTCCCCCAACAGTACTATGGGGTTGTACCAGAAACCTTTGTGATGCGCCGGAGTTCACCTGTTGTCCCTACGGGCGCGCCCTGTTAGACCCGGCCTCCCTTCCTGAGCCCCCAGGGTAGGCCTGGTATCCCAACCTGGTGCACCTGCTTAAGCCTGGCGTCCCTTCCCGACGCTCCGCGGTAGTACCGGTAGCGCCACCTGGTGCTCCTGGGTGGTACCTGTAACCCTCTACGGCACTCCGGGGTGGTACCAGTACTCCCACCAGGTACTCCGGGGTAGTACCCGTAACCCTCATCGGTTCTCCGGGGTGGTACCAGTACCCGCAGCCGGCGCTTCGGGGTAGTACCGGTACCCCGACTCGGCACTCCGGGGTGGTACCAGTACCCCCACCCAGTACTACAGGGTACAACTGCTGTCCCTACGGGCGAGCGGGGTTACACCCGCCCTTTCTACCTGACCCTGCGTGTTAGGCCCTGTGTCCCTACCCAACGTTCCAGGATAGAACCTGTTCCCCCAACAGTACTATGGGCTTCTAGCGGAAACCTTTGTGATGTGCCGGAGTTCACCTGTTGTCCCTATGGGCGCGCCCTCTTACACCCGGCCTCCCTTCCTGAGCCCCCAGGGTAGGCCTGGTATCCCTACCTGGTGCACCTGCTTAAGCCTGGCGTCCCTTCCCGACGCTCCGGGGTAGTACCGGTACCCCCACCTGGTGCTCCTGGGTGGTACCTGTAACCCTTTACGGCACTCCGGTGTGGTACCAGTACTCCCACCAGCTACTCTGGGTAGTACCCGTAACCGTCATCGCTACTCCGGCGTGGTACCTGTACCCGCAACCGGCGCTCCGGGGTGGTACCGGTACCACCACTCGGCACTCCGGGGTTCTACCAGTACCCCCACCCAGTACTACAGGGTACAACTGCTGTCCCTACGGGCGCGCGGGGTTAGACTCGCCCTTACTACCTGACCCTCTGCATTAGGCCCGGTGTCCCTACCCGACGTTCCGGGATAGAACCTGTTCCCCCAACAGTACTATGGGCTTGTAACGGAAACCTTTGTGATGCGCCGGAGTTCACCTGTTGTCCCTACGGGCGCGCCCTGTTAGACCCGGCCTCCCTTCCTGAGCCCCCAGGGTAGGCCTGGTATCCCAACCTGGTGCACCTGCTTAAGCCTGGCGTCCCTTCCCGACGCTCCGGGGTAGTACCGGTACCCCCACTCGGTACTCCGTCGTAGTAACCGTAATCCTCATCGGTACTCCGGGGTAGTACCGGTACCCCCAAACGGTACACCGTGGTAGTACCCGTAACCCTCATCGGTACTCCGGGGTGGTACCAGTACCCACAACCGGCGCTCCGGGGTAGTACCGGTACCACCACTCGGCACTCCGGGGTGGTACCAGTACCCCCACCCAGTACTACAGGGTACAACTGCTGTCCCTACGGGCGCGCGGGTTTAGTCTCGCCCTTACTACCTGACCCTCTGCATTAGGCCCGGTGTCCCTACCCGACGTTCCGGGATAGAACCTGTTCCCCCAACAGTACTATGGGGTTGTACCGGAAACCTTTGTGATGCGCCGGAGTTCACCTGTTGTCCCTACGGGCGCGCCCTGTTAGACCCGGCCTCCCTTCCTGAGCCCCCAGGGTAGGCCTGGTATCCCTACCTGGTGCACCTGCTTAAGCCTGGCGTCCCTTCCCAACGCTCCGGGGTAGTACCGGTACCCCCACTCGGTACTCCGGGGTAGTACCCGTAACCCTCATCGGTACTCTGGGGTGGTACCAGTACCCCCACCCAGTACTACAGGGTACATCTGCTGTCCCTACGGGCGCGCTGGGTTACACCCGACCTTTCTATCTCACCCACCACGTTAGGCCCGGTGTCCCTACCCGACGTTCCGGGATAGAACCTGTTCCCCCAACAGTACTATGGGGTTGTACCAGAAACCTTTGTGATGCGCCGGAGTTCACCTGTTGTCCCTACGGGCGCGCCTTGTTAGAGCCGGCCTCCCTTCCTGAGCCCCCAGGGTAGGCCTGGTATCCCAACCTGGTGCACCTGCTTAAGCCTGGCGTCCCTTCCCGACGCTCCGAGGTAGTACCGGTACCCCCACTCGGTACTCCGTCGTAGTAACCGTAATCCTCCTCGGTACTCCGGGGTAGTACTGGTACCCCCAAACGGTACACCGTGGTAGTACCCGTAACCCTCATCGGTACTCCGGGGTGGTACCAGTACCCGCAACCGGCGCTCCGTGGTAGTACCGGTACCACCACTCGGCACTCCGGGGTGGTACCAGTACCCCCACCCAGTACTACTACGGGGTACAACTGCTGTCCCTACGGGCGCGCGGGGTTACACCCGACCTTTCTATCTCACCCACCACGTTAGGCCCGGTGTCCCTCCCCGACGTTCCGGGATAGAACCTGTTCCCCCAACAGGACTATGGGGTTGTACCGGAAGCCTCTGTGATGCGCCGGAGTTCACCTGTTCTCCCTACAGGCACGCCCTTTAGACCCGGACTCCTTTCCTGAGCCCCCAGGGTAGGCCTGGTATCCCTACCTGGTGCACCTGCTTAAGCCTGGAGTCCCTTCCCGACTCTCCGGGGTAGTACCGGTACCCCCACTCGGTACTCTGTGGTAGTACCCGTAACCCTCTATAGTACTCTGGGGTGGTACCAGTACTCCTCCTCGGTACTCCGGGGTAGTACCCGTAACCCTCATCGGTACTCCGGGGTGGTACCAGTACCCGCAACCGGCGCTCCGGGGTAGTACCGGTACCACCACTCGGCACTCCGGGGTGGTACCAGTACCCCCACCCAGTACTACAGGGTACAACTGCTGTCCCTACGGGCGCGCGATGTTAGACTCGCCCTTACTACCTAACCCTCTGCGTTAGGCCCGGTGTCCTTCCCCGACGTTCCGGGATAGAACCTGTTCCCCCAACAGTACTATGGGCTTGTACCGGAAACCTTTGTGATGCGCCGGAGTTCACCTGTTGTCCCTACGGGCGCGCCCTGTTAGACCCGTCCTCCCTTCCTGAGCCCCCAGGGTAGGCCTGGTATCCCTACCTGGTGCACCTGCTTAAGCCTGGCGTCCCTTCCCGACGCTTCGGGGTCGTACCGGTACCCCCACTCGGTACTCCGTGGTAGTACCCGTAACCCTCATCGGTACTCCGGGGTGGTACCAGTACTCCCACCAGGTACTCCGGGGTAGCACCCGTAACCCTCATCGGTACTCCGGGGTGGTACCAGTACCCCCACCCAGTACTACAGGGTACAACTGCTGTCCCTACGGGCGTGCGGGGTTACACCCGACCTTTCTATCTCACCCACCACGTTAGGCCCGGTGTCCCTCCCCGACGTTCCGGGATAGAACCTGTTCCCCCAACAGTACTATGGGGTTGTACCGGAAACCTTTGTGATGCGCCGCAGTTCACCTCTTGTCCCTACGGGTGCGCCCTGTTAGACCCGGCCTCTCTTCCTGAGCCCCCAGGGTAGGCCTGGTATCCCTACCTGGTGCACCTGCTTAAGCCTGGCGTCCCTTCCCGACGGTCCGGGGTAGTACCGGTACCCCCACCCGGTACTCCGTGGTAGTACCCGTAACCCTCTATAGTACTCCGGGGTGGTACCAGTACTCCCACCATGTACTCCGTGGTAGTACCCGTAACCCTCATCGGTACTCCGGGGTGGTACCTGTGCACGCAACCGGCACTCCGGGGTAGTACCGATACCACCACTCGGCACTCTGGGGTGGTACCAGTACCCCCACCCAGTACTAATACAGGGTACAACTGCTGTCCCTACGCGTGCGCGGCGTTAGACTCGCCCTTACTACCTGACCATCCGCGTTAGGCCCGGTGTCCCTACCCGACGTTCCGGGATAGAACCTGTTCTCCCAACAGTACTATGGGGTTGTACCAGAAACCTTTGTGATGCGCCGGAGTTCACCTGTTGTCCCTACGGGCGCGCCCTGTTAGACCCGGCCTCCCTTCCTGAGCCCCCAGGGTAGGCCTGGTATCCCAACCTGGTGCACCTGCTTAAGCCTGGCGTCCCTTCCCGACGCTCCGGGGTAGTACCGGTACCCCCACTCGGTACTCCGTCGTAGTAACCGTAATCCTCCTCGGTACTCCGGGGTAGTACCGGTACCCCCAAACGGTACACCGTGGTAGTACCCGTAACCCTCATCGGTACTCCGGGGTGGTACCAGTAACCACAACCGGCGCTCCGGGGTAGTACCGGTACCACCACTCGGCACTCCGGGGTGGTACCAGTACCCCCACCCAGTACTACAGGGTACAACTGCTGTCCCTACGGGCGCGCGGGTTTAGTCTCGCCCTTACTACCTGACCCTCTGCATTAGGCCCGGTGTCCCTACCCGACGTTCCGGGATAGAACCTGTTCCCCCAACAGTACTATGGGGTTGTACCGGAAACCTTTGTGATGCGCCGGAGTTCACCTGTTGTCCCTACGGGCGCGCCCTGTTAGACCCGGCCTCCCTTCCTGAGCCCCCAGGGTAGGCCTGGTATCCCTACCTGGTGCACCTGCTTAAGCCTGGCGTCCCTTCCCGACGCTCCGGGGTAGTACCGGTACCCCCACTCGGTACTCCGGGGTAGTACCCGTAACCCTCATCGGTACTCTGGGGTGGTACCAGTACCCCCACCCAGTACTACAGGGTACATCTGCTGTCCCTACGGGCGCGCTGGGTTACACCCGACCTTTCTATCTCACCCACCACGTTAGGCCCGGTGTCCCTACCCGACGTTCCGGGATAGAACCTGTTCCCCCAACAGTACTATGGGGTTGTACCAGAAACCTTTGTGATGCGCCGGAGTTCACCTGTTGTCCCTACGGGCGCGCCCTGTTAGACCCGGCCTCCCTTCCTGAGCCCCCAGGGTAGGCCTGGTATCCCTACCTGGTGCACCTGCTTAAGCCTGGCGTCCCTTCCCGACGCTCCGGGGTAGTACCGGTACCCCCACTCGGTACTCCGTGGTAGTACCCGTAACCCTCATCGGTACTCCGGGGTAGTACCGGTACCCCCAAACGGTACACCGTGGTAGTACCCGTAACCCTCATCGGTACTCCGGGGTGGTACCAGTACCCGCAACCGGCGCTCCGGGGTAGTACCGGTACCACCACTCGGCACTCCGGGGTGGTACCAGTACCCCCACCCAGTACTACAGGGTACAACTGCTGTCCCTACGGGCGCGCGGGGTTAGACTCGCCCTTACTACCTGACCCTCTGCATTAGGCCCGGTGTCCCTACCCGACGTTCCGGGATAGAACCTGTTCCCCCAACAGTACTATGGGCTTGTAACGGAAACCTTTGTGATGCGCCGGAGTTCACCTGTTGTCCCTACGGGCGCGCCCTGTTAGACCCGGCCTCCCTTCCTGAGCCCCCAGGGTAGGCCTGGTATCCCAACCTGGTGCACCTGCTTAAGCCTGGCGTCCCTTCCCGACGCTCCGGGGTAGTACCGGTACCCCCACTCGCTACTCCGTCGTAGTAACCGTAATCCTCATCGGTACTCCGGGGTAGTACCGGTACCCCCAAACGGTACACCGTGGTAGTACCCGTAACCCTCATCGGTACTCCGGGGTGGTACCAGTACCCGCAACCGGCGCTCCGGGGTAGTACCGGTACCACCACTCGGCACTCCGGGGTGGTACCAGTACCCCCACCCAGTACTACAGGGTACAACTGCTGTCCCTACGGGCGCGCGGGTTTAGTCTCGCCCTTACTACCTGACCCTCTGCATTAGGCCCGGTGTCCCTACCCGACGTTCCGGGATAGAACCTGTTCCCCCAACAGTACTATGGGGTTGTACCGGAAACCTTTGTGATGCGCCGGAGTTCACCTGTTGTCCCTACGGGCGCGCCCTGTTAGACCCGGCCTCCCTTCCTGAGCCCCCAGGGTAGGCCTGGTATCCCTACCTGGTGCACCTGCTTCAGCCTGGTGTCCCTTCCCAACGCTCCGGGGTAGTACCGGTACCCCCACTCGGTACTCCGGGGTAGTACCCGTAACCCTCATCGGTACTCTGGGGTGGTACCAGTACCCCCACCCAGTACTACAGGGTACATCTGCTGTCCCTACGGGCGCGCTGGGTTACACCCGACCTTTCTATCTCACCCACCACGTTAGGCCCGGTGTCCCTACCCGACGTTCCGGGATAGAACCTGTTCCCCCAACAGTACTATGGGGTTGTACCAGAAACCTTTGTGATGCGCCGGAGTTCACCTGTTGTCCCTACGGGCGCGCCCTGTTAGACCCGGCCTCCCTTCCTGAGCCCCCAGGGTAGGCCTGGTATCCCAACCTGGTGCACCTGCTTAAGCCTGGCGTCCCTTCCCGACGCTCCGGGGTAGTACCGGTACCCCCACCTGGTGCTCCTGGGTGGTACCTGTAACCCTCTACGGCACTCCGGGGTGGTACCAGTACTCCCACCAGGTACTCCGGGGTAGTACCCGTAACCCTCATCGGTTCTCCGGGGTGGTACCAGTACCCGCAGCCGGCGCTCCGGGGTAGTACCGGTACCCCGACTCGGCACTCCGGGGTGGTACCAGTACCCCCACCCAGTACTACAGGGTACAACTGCTGTCCCTACGGGCGAGCGGGGTTACACCCGCCCTTTCTACCTGACCCTGCGTGTTAGGCCCTGTGTCCCTACCCAACGTTCCAGGATAGAACCTGTTCCCCCAACAGTACTATGGGCTTCTAGCGGAAACCTTTGTGATGTGCCGGAGTTCACCTGTTGTCCCTATGGGCGCGCCCTCTTACACCCGGCCTCCCTTCCTGAGCCCCCAGGGTAGGCCTGGTATCCCTACCTGGTGCACCTGCTGAAGCATGGCGTCCCTTCCCGACGCTCCGGGGTAGTACCGGTACCCCCACCTGGTGCTCCTGGGTGGTACCTGTAACCCTTTACGGCACTCCGGTGTGGTACCAGTACTCCCACCAGCTACTCTGGGTAGTACCCGTAACCGTCATCGCTACTCCGGCGTGGTACCTGTACCCGCAACCGGCGCTCCGGGGTGGTACCGGTACCACCACTCGGCACTCCGGGGTTCTACCAGTACCCCCACCCAGTACTACAGGGTACAACTGCTGTCCCTACGGGCGCGCGGGGTTAGACTCGCCCTTACTACCTGACCCTCTGCATTAGGCCTGGTGTCCCTACCCGACGTTCCGGGATAGAACCTGTTCCCCCAACAGTACTATGGGCTTGTAACGGAAACCTTTGTGATGCGCCGGAGTTCACCTGTTGTCCCTACGGGCGCGCCCTGTTAGACCCGGCCTCCCTTCCTGAGCCCCCAGGGTAGGCCTGGTATCCCAACCTGGTGCACCTGCTTAAGCCTGGCGTCCCTTCCCGACGCTCCGGGGTAGTACCGGTACCCCCACTCGGTACTCCGTCGTAGTAACCGTAATCCTCATCGGTACTCCGGGGTAGTACCGGTACCCCCAAACGGTACACCGTGGTAGTACCCGTAACCCTCATCGGTACTCCGGGGTGGTACCAGTAACCACAACCGGCGCTCCGGGGTAGTACCGGTACCACCACTCGGCACTCCGGGGTGGTACCAGTACCCCCACCCAGTACTACAGGGTACAACTGCTGTCCCTACGGGCGCGCGGGTTTAGTCTCGCCCTTACTACCTGACCCTCTGCATTAGGCCCGGTGTCCCTACCCGACGTTCCGGGATAGAACCTGTTCCCCCAACAGTACTATGGGGTTGTACCGGAAACCTTTGTGATGCGCCGGAGTTCACCTGTTGTCCCTACGGGCGCGCCCTGTTAGACCCGGCCTCCCTTCCTGAGCCCCCAGGGTAGGCCTGGTATCCCTACCTGGTGCACCTGCTTAAGCCTGGCGTCCCTTCCCAACGCTCCGGGGTAGTACCGGTACCCCCACTCGGTACTCCGGGGTAGTACCCGTAACCCTCATCGGTACTCTGGGGTGGTACCAGTACCCCCACCCAGTACTACAGGGTACATCTGCTGTCCCTACGGGCGCGCTGGGTTACACCCGACCTTTCTATCTCACCCACCACGTTAGGCCCGGTGTCCCTACCCGACGTTCCGGGATAGAACCTGTTCCCCCAACAGTACTATGGGGTTGTACCAGAAACCTTTGTGATGCGCCGGAGTTCACCTGTTGTCCCTACGGGCGCGCCTTGTTAGAGCCGGCCTCCCTTCCTGAGCCCCCAGGGTAGGCCTGGTATCCCAACCTGGTGCACCTGCTTAAGCCTGGCGTCCCTTCCCGACGCTCCGAGGTAGTACCGGTACCCCCACTCGGTACTCCGTCGTAGTAACCGTAATCCTCCTCGGTACTCCGGGGTAGTACTGGTACCCCCAAACGGTACACCGTGGTAGTACCCGTAACCCTCATCGGTACTCCGGGGTGGTACCAGTACCCGCAACCGGCGCTCCGTGGTAGTACCGGTACCACCACTCGGCACTCCGGGGTGGTACCAGTACCCCCACCCAGTACTACTACGGGGTACAACTGCTGTCCCTACGGGCGCGCGGGGTTACACCCGACCTTTCTATCTCACCCACCACGTTAGGCCCGGTGTCCCTCCCCGACGTTCCGGGATAGAACCTGTTCCCCCAACAGTACTATGGGCTTGTACCGGAAACCTTTGTGATGCGCCGGAGTTCACCTCTTGTCCCTACGGGCGCGCCCTGTTAGACCCGGCCTCCCTTCCTGAGCCCCCAGGGTAGGCCTGGTATCCCTACCTGGTGCACCTGCTTAAGCCTGGCGTCCCTTCCCGACGCTCCGGGGTAGTACCGGTACCCCCACTCGGTACTCCGTGGTAGTACCCGTAACCCTCATCGGTACTCTGGGGTGGTACCAGTACCCCCACCCAGTACTACAGGGTACAACTGCTGTCCCTACGGGCGGGCGGGGTTACACCCGACCTTTCTATCTCACCCACTACATTAGGCCCGGTGTCCCTTCCCGACGTTCCGGGATAGAACCTGTTCCCCCAACAGGACTATGGGGTTGTACCGGAAGCCTCTGTGATGCGCCGGAGTTCACCTGTTCTCCCTACAGGCACGCCCTTTAGACCCGGACTCCTTTCCTGAGCCCCCAGGGTAGGCCTGGTATCCCTACCTGGTGCACCTGCTTAAGCCTGGAGTCCCTTCCCGACTCTCCGGGGTAGTACCGGTACCCCCACTCGGTACTCTGTGGTAGTACCCGTAACCCTCTATAGTACTCTGGGGTGGTACCAGTACTCCCACCAGGTACTCCGGGGTAGTACCCGTAACCCTCATCGGTACTCCGGGGTGGTACCAGTACCCGCAACCGGCGCTCCGTGGTAGTACCGGTACCACCACTCGGCACTCCGGGGTGGTACCAGTACCCCCACCCACTACTACAGGGTACAACTGCTGTCCCTACGGTCGCGCGGGGATACACCCGACCTTTCTATCTCACCCACCACGTTAGGCCCGGTGTCCCTCCCCGACGTTCCGGGATAGAACCTGTTCCCCCAACAGTACTATGGGCTTGTACCGGAAACCTTTGTGATGCGCCGGAATTCACCTGTTGTCCCTACGGGCGCGCCCTGTTAGACCCGGCCTCCCTTCCTGAGCCCCCAGGGTAGGCCTGGTATCCCTACCTGGTGCACCTGCTTAAGCCTGGCGTCCCTTCCCGACGCTCCGGGGTAGTACCGGTACCCCCACTCGGTACTCCGTCGTAGTAACCGTAATCCTCATCGGTACTCCGGGGTAGTACCGGTACCCCCAAACGGTACACCGTGGTAGTACCCGTAACCATCTATGATACGCCGGGGTGGTACCAGTACCCGCACCCACTACTATAGGGTACAACTGCTGTCCCTACGGGCGGGCGGGGTTACACCCGACCTTTCTATCTCACCCACCACGTTAGGCCCAGTGTCCCTACCCGACGTTCCGGGATAGAACCTGTTTCCCCAACAGTACTATGGGGTTGTACCGGAAACCTTTGTGATGCGCCGGAGTTCACCTGTTGTCCCCATGGGCGCGCCCTGTTAGACACGGCCTCCCTTTCTGAGCCCCCAAGGTAGGCCTGGTATCCCTACCTGGTGCACCTGCTTAAGCCTGGCGTCCCTTCCCGACGCTTTGGGTAGTACCGGTACCCCCACTCGGTACTCTGTCGTAGTAACCGTAATCCTCCTCGGTACTTCGGGGTATTACCGGTATCCCCAAACGGTACACCGTAGTAGTACCCGTAACCCTCATCGGTAATCCAGGGTGGTACCAGTACCCGCAACCGGCGCTCCGGGGTAGTACCGGTACCACCACTCGGCACTCCGGGGTGGTACCAGTACCCCCACCCAGTACTACAGGGTACAACTGCTGTCCCTACGGGCGCGCGATGTTAGACTCGCCCTTACTACCTAACCCTCTGCGTTAGGCCCGGTGTCCCTTCCCGACGTTCCGGGATAGAACCTGTTCCCCCAACAGTACTATGGGGTTGTACCGGAAACCTTTGTGATGCGCCGGAGTTCACCTGTTGTCCCTACAGGCGCGCCCTGTTACACACGGCCTCCCTTCCTGAGCCCCCAGGGTAGGCCTGGTATCCCTACCTGGAGGACCTGCTTAAGCCTGGCGTCCCTTCCCGACGCTCCGGGGTAGTACCGGTACCCCCACCTGGTGCTCCTGGGTGGTACCTGTAACCCTCTACGGTACTCCGGAGTGGTAACAGTACTCCCACCCGGTACTACAGGTAGTACCCTTAACCCTCATCGGTACTCCAGGGTGGTACCAGTACCCGCAACCGGCGCTCCGGGGTAGTACCGGTACCACCACTCGGCACTCTGGGGTGCTACCAGTACTCCCACCAGGTACTCCGGGGTAGTACCCATAACCCTCATCGGTACTCTGGGGTGGTACCAGTACCCCCACCAGTACTACAGGGTACAACTGCTGTCCCTACGGGCACGCGGGGTTAGACTTGCCCTTACTACCTGACCCTCTGCATTAGGCCCGGTGTCCCTACCCGACGTTCCGGGATAGAACCTGTTCCCCCAACAGTACTATGGGGTTGTAAGGGAAGACTTTGTGATGCGCCGGAGTTCACCTGTTGTCCCTATGGGAGCGCCCTGTTAGACCCGGCCTCCCTTCCTGAGCCCCCAGGGTAGGCCTGGTATCCCTACCTGGTGCTCCGGGGAGGCCTGGCATACCTTCCTGACGCTCCGGGGTAGTACCGGTACCCCCACTCGGTACTCCGTGGTAGTCCCCGCAATCCTCATCGGTACTCCGGGTTAGTACCCGTGCCCCCACCAGGTACTCCGGGGTAGTACCCGTAACCCTCATCGGTACTCCGGGGTGGTACCGGTACCCGCAACCGGCGCTCTGGGGTAGTACCGGTACCACCACTCGGCACTCTGGGGTGCTACCAGTACCCCCACCCAGTACTACAGGGTACAACTGCTGTCCCTACGGGCGCGCGGGGTTAGACTCGCCCTTACTACCTGACCCTCTGCATTAGGCCCGGTGTCCCTCCCCGACGTTCCGAGATAGAACCTGTTCCCCCAGCAGTACTACGAGGTTCTACCGGAAACCTTTGTGATGCGCCGGAGTTCACCTGTTGTCCCTACGGGCGCACCCTTTTAGACCAGGCCTGCCTTCCTGACCCCCCACGGTAGGCCTGGTATCCCTACCTGGTGCACCTGCTTAAGCCTGGAGTCCCTTCCCGACGCTCCGGGGTAGTACCGGTACCCCCACTCGGTACTCCGGGGTAGTACCCGTAACCCTCATCGGTACTCTGGGGTGGTACCAGTACCCCCACCCAGTACTACAGGGTACATCTGCTGTCCCTACGGGCGCGCTGGGTTACACCCGACCTTTCTATCTCACCCACCACGTTAGGCCCGGTGTCCCTACCCGACGTTCCGGGATAGAACCTGTTCCCCCAACAGTACTATGGGGTTGTACCAGAAACCTTTGTGATGCGCCGGAGTTCACCTGTTGTCCCTACGGGCGCGCCCTGTTAGACCCGGCCTCCCTTCCTGAGCCCCCAGGGTAGGCCTGGTATCCCAACCTGGTGCACCTGCTTAAGCCTGGCGTCCCTTCCCGACGCTCCGGGGTAGTACCGGTACCCCCACCTGGTGCTCCTGGGTGGTACCTGTAACCCTCTACGGCACTCCGGGGTGGTACCAGTACTCCCACCAGGTACTCCGGGGTAGTACCCGTAACCCTCATCGGTTCTCCGGGGTGGTACCAGTACCCGCAGCCGGCGCTTCGGGGTAGTACCGGTACCCCGACTCGGCACTCCGGGGTGGTACCAGTACCCCCACCCAGTACTACAGGGTACAACTGCTGTCCCTACGGGCGAGCGGGGTTACACCCGCCCTTTCTACCTGACCCTGCGTGTTAGGCCCTGTGTCCCTACCCAACGTTCCAGGATAGAACCTGTTCCCCCAACAGTACTATGGGCTTCTAGCGGAAACCTTTGTGATGTGCCGGAGTTCACCTGTTGTCCCTATGGGCGCGCCCTCTTACACCCGGCCTCCCTTCCTGAGCCCCCAGGGTAGGCCTGGTATCCCTACCTGGTGCACCTGCTTAAGCCTGGCGTCCCTTCCCGACGCTCCGGGGTAGTACCGGTACCCCCACCTGGTGCTCCTGGGTGGTACCTGTAACCCTTTACGGCACTCCGGTGTGGTACCAGTACTCCCACCAGCTACTCTGGGTAGTACCCGTAACCGTCATCGCTACTCCGGCGTGGTACCTGTACCCGCAACCGGCGCTCCGGGGTGGTACCGGTACCACCACTCGGCACTCCGGGGTTCTACCAGTACCCCCACCCAGTACTACAGGGTACAACTGCTGTCCCTACGGGCGCGCGGGGTTAGACTCGCCCTTACTACCTGACCCTCTGCATTAGGCCCGGTGTCCCTACCCGACGTTCCGGGATAGAACCTGTTCCCCCAACAGTACTATGGGCTTGTAACGGAAACCTTTGTGATGCGCCGGAGTTCACCTGTTGTCCCTACGGGCGCGCCCTGTTAGACCCGGCCTCCCTTCCTGAGCCCCCAGGGTAGGCCTGGTATCCCAACCTGGTGCACCTGCTTAAGCCTGGCGTCCCTTCCCGACGCTCCGGGGTAGTACCGGTACCCCCACTCGGTACTCCGTCGTAGTAACCGTAATCCTCATCGGTACTCCGGGGTAGTACCGGTACCCCCAAACGGTACACCGTGGTAGTACCCGTAACCCTCATCGGTACTCCGGGGTGGTACCAGTACCCACAACCGGCGCTCCGGGGTAGTACCGGTACCACCACTCGGCACTCCGGGGTGGTACCAGTACCCCCACCCAGTACTACAGGGTACAACTGCTGTCCCTACGGGCGCGCGGGTTTAGTCTCGCCCTTACTACCTGACCCTCTGCATTAGGCCCGGTGTCCCTACCCGACGTTCCGGGATAGAACCTGTTCCCCCAACAGTACTATGGGGTTGTACCGGAAACCTTTGTGATGCGCCGGAGTTCACCTGTTGTCCCTACGGGCGCGCCCTGTTAGACCCGGCCTCCCTTCCTGAGCCCCCAGGGTAGGCCTGGTATCCCTACCTGGTGCACCTGCTTAAGCCTGGCGTCCCTTCCCAACGCTCCGGGGTAGTACCGGTACCCCCACTCGGTACTCCGGGGTAGTACCCGTAACCCTCATCGGTACTCTGGGGTGGTACCAGTACCCCCACCCAGTACTACAGGGTACATCTGCTGTCCCTACGGGCGCGCTGGGTTACACCCGACCTTTCTATCTCACCCACCACGTTAGGCCCGGTGTCCCTACCCGACGTTCCGGGATAGAACCTGTTCCCCCAACAGTACTATGGGGTTGTACCAGAAACCTTTGTGATGCGCCGGAGTTCACCTGTTGTCCCTACGGGCGCGCCTTGTTAGAGCCGGCCTCCCTTCCTGAGCCCCCAGGGTAGGCCTGGTATCCCAACCTGGTGCACCTGCTTAAGCCTGGCGTCCCTTCCCGACGCTCCGGGGTAGTACCGGTACCCCCACTCGGTACTCCGTCGTAGTAACCGTAATCCTCCTCGGTACTCCGGGGTAGTACTGGTACCCCCAAACGGTACACCGTGGTAGTACCCGTAACCCTCATCGGTACTCCGGGGTGGTACCAGTACCCGCAACCGGCGCTCCGTGGTAGTACCGGTACCACCACTCGGCACTCCGGGGTGGTACCAGTACCCCCACCCAGTACTACTACGGGGTACAACTGCTGTCCCTACGGGCGCGCGGGGTTACACCCGACCTTTCTATCTCACCCACCACGTTAGGCCCGGTGTCCCTCCCCGACGTTCCGGGATAGAACCTGTTCCCCCAACAGTACTATGGGCTTGTACCGGAAACCTTTGTGATGCGCCGGAGTTCACCTCTTGTCCCTACGGGCGCGCCCTGTTAGACCCGGCCTCCCTTCCTGAGCCCCCAGGGTAGGCCTGGTATCCCTACCTGGTGCACCTGCTTAAGCCTGGCGTCCCTTCCCGACGCTCCGGGGTAGTACCGGTACCCCCACTCGGTACTCCGTGGTAGTACCCGTAACCCTCATCGGTACTCTGGGGTGGTACCAGTACCCCCACCCAGTACTACAGGGTACAACTGCTGTCCCTACGGGCGGGCGGGGTTACACCCGACCTTTCTATCTCACCCACTACATTAGGCCCGGTGTCCCTTCCCGACGTTCCGGGATAGAACCTGTTCCCCCAACAGGACTATGGGGTTGTACCGGAAGCCTCTGTGATGCGCCGGAGTTCACCTGTTCTCCCTACAGGCACGCCCTTTAGACCCGGACTCCTTTCCTGAGCCCCCAGGGTAGGCCTGGTATCCCTACCTGGTGCACCTGCTTAAGCCTGGAGTCCCTTCCCGACTCTCCGGGGTAGTACCGGTACCCCCACTCGGTACTCTGTGGTAGTACCCGTAACCCTCTATAGTACTCTGGGGTGGTACCAGTACTCCCACCAGGTACTCCGGGGTAGTACCCGTAACCCTCATCGGTACTCCGGGGTGGTACCAGTACCCGCAACCGGCGCTCCGTGGTAGTACCGGTACCACCACTCGGCACTCCGGGGTGGTACCAGTACCCCCACCCACTACTACAGGGTACAACTGCTGTCCCTACGGTCGCGCGGGGATACACCCGACCTTTCTATCTCACCCACCACGTTAGGCCCGGTGTCCCTCCCCGACGTTCCGGGATAGAACCTGTTCCCCCAACAGTACTATGGGCTTGTACCGGAAACCTTTGTGATGCGCCGGAATTCACCTGTTGTCCCTACGGGCGCGCCCTGTTAGACCCGGCCTCCCTTCCTGAGCCCCCAGGGTAGGCCTGGTATCCCTACCTGGTGCACCTGCTTAAGCCTGGCGTCCCTTCCCGACGCTCCGGGGTAGTACCGGTACCCCCACTCGCTACTCCGTCGTAGTAACCGTAATCCTCATCGGTACTCCGGGGTAGTACCGGTACCCCCAAACGGTACACCGTGGTAGTACCCGTAACCATCTATGATACGCCGGGGTGGTACCAGTACCCGCACCCACTACTATAGGGTACAACTGCTGTCCCTACGGGCGGGCGGGGTTACACCCGACCTTTCTATCTCACCCACCACGTTAGGCCCAGTGTCCCTACCCGACGTTCCGGGATAGAACCTGTTTCCCCAACAGTACTATGGGGTTGTACCGGAAACCTTTGTGATGCGCCGGAGTTCACCTGTTGTCCCCATGGGCGCGCCCTGTTAGACACGGCCTCCCTTTCTGAGCCCCCAAGGTAGGCCTGGTATCCCTACCTGGTGCACCTGCTTAAGCCTGGCGTCCCTTCCCGACGCTTTGGGTAGTACCGGTACCCCCACTCGGTACTCTGTCGTAGTAACCGTAATCCTCCTCGGTACTTCGGGGTAGTACCGGTACCCCCAAACGGTACACCGTAGTAGTACCCGTAACCCTCATCGGTAATCCAGGGTGGTACCAGTACCCGCAACCGGCGCTCCGGGGTAGTACCGGTACCACCACTCGGCACTCCGGGGTGGTACCAGTACCCCCACCCAGTACTACAGGGTACAACTGCTGTCCCTACGGGCGCGCGATGTTAGACTCGCCCTTACTACCTAACCCTCTGCGTTAGGCCCGGTGTCCCTTCCCGACGTTCCGGGATAGAACCTGTTCCCCCAACAGTACTATGGGGTTGTACCGGAAACCTTTGTGATGCGCCGGAGTTCACCTGTTGTCCCTACAGGCGCGCCCTGTTACACACGGCCTCCCTTCCTGAGCCCCCAGGGTAGGCCTGGTATCCCTACCTGGAGGACCTGCTTAAGCCTGGCGTCCCTTCCCGACGCTCCGGGGTAGTACCGGTACCCCCACCTGGTGCTCCTGGGTGGTACCTGTAACCCTCTACGGTACTCCGGAGTGGTAACAGTACTCCCACCCGGTACTACAGGTAGTACCCTTAACCCTCATCGGTACTCCGGGGTGGTACCAGTACCCGCAACCGGCGCTCCGGGGTAGTACCGGTACCACCACTCGGCACTCTGGGGTGCTACCAGTACTCCCACCAGGTACTCCGGGGTAGTACCCATAACCCTCATCGGTACTCTGGGGTGGTACCAGTACCCCCACCAGTACTACAGGGTACAACTGCTGTCCCTACGGGCACGCGGGGTTAGACTTGCCCTTACTACCTGACCCTCTGCATTAGGCCCGGTGTCCCTACCCGACGTTCCGGGATAGAACCTGTTCCCCCAACAGTACTATGGGGTTGTAAGGGAAGACTTTGTGATGCGCCGGAGTTCACCTGTTGTCCCTATGGGAGCGCCCTGTTAGACCCGGCCTCCCTTCCTGAGCCCCCAGGGTAGGCCTGGTATCCCTACCTGGTGCTCCGGGGAGGCCTGGCATACCTTCCTGACGCTCCGGGGTAGTACCGGTACCCCCACTCGGTACTCCGTGGTAGTCCCCGCAATCCTCATCGGTACTCCGGGTTAGTACCCGTGCCCCCACCAGGTACTCCGGGGTAGTACCCGTAACCCTCATCGGTACTCCGGGGTGGTACCGGTACCCGCAACCGGCGCTCTGGGGTAGTACCGGTACCACCACTCGGCACTCTGGGGTGCTACCAGTACCCCCACCCAGTACTACAGGGTACAACTGCTGTCCCTACGGGCGCGCGGGGTTAGACTCGCCCTTACTACCTGACCCTCTGCATTAGGCCCGGTGTCCCTCCCCGACGTTCCGGGATAGAACCTGTTCCCCCAGCAGTACTACGAGGTTCTACCGGAAACCTTTGTGATGCGCCGGAGTTCACCTGTTGTCCCTACGGGCGCACCCTTTTAGACCAGGCCTGCCTTCCTGACCCCCCACGGTAGGCCTGGTATCCCTACCTGGTGCACCTGCTTAAGCCTGGAGTCCCTTCCCGACGCTCCGGGGTAGTACCGGTACCCCCACTCGGTACTCCGGGGTAGTACCCGTAACCCTCATCGGTACTCTGGGGTGGTACCAGTACCCCCACCCAGTACTACAGGGTACATCTGCTGTCCCTACGGGCGCGCTGGGTTACACCCGACCTTTCTATCTCACCCACCACGTTAGGCCCGGTGTCCCTACCCGACGTTCCGGGATAGAACCTGTTCCCCCAACAGTACTATGGGGTTGTACCAGAAACCTTTGTGATGCGCCGGAGTTCACCTGTTGTCCCTACGGGCGCGCCCTGTTAGACCCGGCCTCCCTTCCTGAGCCCCCAGGGTAGGCCTGGTATCCCAACCTGGTGCACCTGCTTAAGCCTGGCGTCCCTTCCCGACGCTCCGGGGTAGTACCGGTACCCCCACCTGGTGCTCCTGGGTGGTACCTGTAACCCTCTACGGCACTCCGGGGTGGTACCAGTACTCCCACCAGGTACTCCGGGGTAGTACCCGTAACCCTCATCGGTTCTCCGGGGTGGTACCAGTACCCGCAGCCGGCGCTTCGGGGTAGTACCGGTACCACCACTCGGCACTCCGGGGTGGTACCAGTACCCCCACCCAGTACTACAGGGTACAACTGCTGTCCCTACGGGCGAGCGGGGTTACACCCGCCCTTTCTACCTGACCCTGCGTGTTAGGCCCTGTGTCCCTACCCAACGTTCCAGGATAGAACCTGTTCCCCCAACAGTACTATGGGCTTCTAGCGGAAACCTTTGTGATGTGCCGGAGTTCACCTGTTGTCCCTATGGGCGCGCCCTCTTACACCCGGCCTCCCTTCCTGAGCCCCCAGGGTAGGCCTGGTATCCCTACCTGGTGCACCTGCTTAAGCCTGGCGTCCCTTCCCGACGCTCCGGGGTAGTACCGGTACCCCCACCTGGTGCTCCTGGGTGGTACCTGTAACCCTTTACGGCACTCCGGTGTGGTACCAGTACTCCCACCAGCTACTCTGGGTAGTACCCGTAACCGTCATCGCTACTCCGGCGTGGTACCTGTACCCGCAACCGGCGCTCCGGGGTGGTACCGGTACCACCACTCGGCACTCCGGGGTTCTACCAGTACCCCCACCCAGTACTACAGGGTACAACTGCTGTCCCTACGGGCGCGCGGGGTTAGACTCGCCCTTACTACCTGACCCTCTGCATTAGGCCCGGTGTCCCTACCCGACGTTCCGGGATAGAACCTGTTCCCCCAACAGTACTATGGGCTTGTAACGGAAACCTTTGTGATGCGCCGGAGTTCACCTGTTGTCCCTACGGGCGCGCCCTGTTAGACCCGGCCTCCCTTCCTGAGCCCCCAGGGTAGGCCTGGTATCCCAACCTGGTGCACCTGCTTAAGCCTGGCGTCCCTTCCCGACGCTCCGGGGTAGTACCGGTACCCCCACTCGGTACTCCGTCGTAGTAACCGTAATCCTCATCGGTACTCCGGGGTAGTACCGGTACCCCCAAACGGTACACCGTGGTAGTACCCGTAACCCTCATCGGTACTCCGGGGTGGTACCAGTACCCACAACCGGCGCTCCGGGGTAGTACCGGTACCACCACTCGGCACTCCGGGGTGGTACCAGTACCCCCACCCAGTACTACAGGGTACAACTGCTGTCCCTACGGGCGCGCGGGTTTAGTCTCGCCCTTACTACCTGACCCTCTGCATTAGGCCCGGTGTCCCTACCCGACGTTCCGGGATAGAACCTGTTCCCCCAACAGTACTATGGGGTTGTACCGGAAACCTTTGTGATGCGCCGGAGTTCACCTGTTGTCCCTACGGGCGCGCCCTGTTAGACCCGGCCTCCCTTCCTGAGCCCCCAGGGTAGGCCTGGTATCCCTACCTGGTGCACCTGCTTAAGCCTGGCGTCCCTTCCCAACGCTCCGGGGTAGTACCGGTACCCCCACTCGGTACTCCGGGGTAGTACCCGTAACCCTCATCGGTACTCTGGGGTGGTACCAGTACCCCCACCCAGTACTACAGGGTACATCTGCTGTCCCTACGGGCGCGCTGGGTTACACCCGACCTTTCTATCTCACCCACCACGTTAGGCCCGGTGTCCCTACCCGACGTTCCGGGATAGAACCTGTTCCCCCAACAGTACTATGGGGTTGTACCAGAAACCTTTGTGATGCGCCGGAGTTCACCTGTTGTCCCTACGGGCGCGCCTTGTTAGAGCCGGCCTCCCTTCCTGAGCCCCCAGGGTAGGCCTGGTATCCCAACCTGGTGCACCTGCTTAAGCCTGGCGTCCCTTCCCGACGCTCCGGGGTAGTACCGGTACCCCCACTCGGTACTCCGTCGTAGTAACCGTAATCCTCCTCGGTACTCCGGGGTAGTACTGGTACCCCCAAACGGTACACCGTGGTAGTACCCGTAACCCTCATCGGTACTCCGGGGTGGTACCAGTACCCGCAACCGGCGCTCCGTGGTAGTACCGGTACCACCACTCGGCACTCCGGGGTGGTACCAGTACCCCCACCCAGTACTACTACGGGGTACAACTGCTGTCCCTACGGGCGCGCGGGGTTACACCCGACCTTTCTATCTCACCCACCACGTTAGGCCCGGTGTCCCTCCCCGACGTTCCGGGATAGAACCTGTTCCCCCAACAGTACTATGGGCTTGTACCGGAAACCTTTGTGATGCGCCGGAGTTCACCTCTTGTCCCTACGGGCGCGCCCTGTTAGACCCGGCCTCCCTTCCTGAGCCCCCAGGGTAGGCCTGGTATCCCTACCTGGTGCACCTGCTTAAGCCTGGCGTCCCTTCCCGACGCTCCGGGGTAGTACCGGTACCCCCACTCGGTACTCCGTGGTAGTACCCGTAACCCTCATCGGTACTCTGGGGTGGTACCAGTACCCCCACCCAGTACTACAGGGTACAACTGCTGTCCCTACGGGCGGGCGGGGTTACACCCGACCTTTCTATCTCACCCACTACATTAGGCCCGGTGTCCCTTCCCGACGTTCCGGGATAGAACCTGTTCCCCCAACAGGACTATGGGGTTGTACCGGAAGCCTCTGTGATGCGCCGGAGTTCACCTGTTCTCCCTACAGGCACGCCCTTTAGACCCGGACTCCTTTCCTGAGCCCCCAGGGTAGGCCTGGTATCCCTACCTGGTGCACCTGCTTAAGCCTGGAGTCCCTTCCCGACTCTCCGGGGTAGTACCGGTACCCCCACTCGGTACTCTGTGGTAGTACCCGTAACCCTCTATAGTACTCTGGGGTGGTACCAGTACTCCCACCAGGTACTCCGGGGTAGTACCCGTAACCCTCATCGGTACTCCGGGGTGGTACCAGTACCCGCAACCGGCGCTCCGTGGTAGTACCGGTACCACCACTCGGCACTCCGGGGTGGTACCAGTACCCCCACCCACTACTACAGGGTACAACTGCTGTCCCTACGGTCGCGCGGGGATACACCCGACCTTTCTATCTCACCCACCACGTTAGGCCCGGTGTCCCTCCCCGACGTTCCGGGATAGAACCTGTTCCCCCAACAGTACTATGGGCTTGTACCGGAAACCTTTGTGATGCGCCGGAATTCACCTGTTGTCCCTACGGGCGCGCCCTGTTAGACCCGGCCTCCCTTCCTGAGCCCCCAGGGTAGGCCTGGTATCCCTACCTGGTGCACCTGCTTAAGCCTGGCGTCCCTTCCCGACGCTCCGGGGTAGTACCGGTACCCCCACTCGGTACTCCGTCGTAGTAACCGTAATCCTCATCGGTACTCCGGGGTAGTACCGGTACCCCCAAACGGTACACCGTGGTAGTACCCGTAACCATCTATGATACGCCGGGGTGGTACCAGTACCCGCACCCACTACTATAGGGTACAACTGCTGTCCCTACGGGCGGGCGGGGTTACACCCGACCTTTCTATCTCACCCACCACGTTAGGCCCAGTGTCCCTACCCGACGTTCCGGGATAGAACCTGTTTCCCCAACAGTACTATGGGGTTGTACCGGAAACCTTTGTGATGCGCCGGAGTTCACCTGTTGTCCCCATGGGCGCGCCCTGTTAGACACGGCCTCCCTTTCTGAGCCCCCAAGGTAGGCCTGGTATCCCTACCTGGTGCACCTGCTTAAGCCTGGCGTCCCTTCCCGACGCTTTGGGTAGTACCGGTACCCCCACTCGGTACTCTGTCGTAGTAACCGTAATCCTCCTCGGTACTTCGGGGTATTACCGGTATCCCCAAACGGTACACCGTAGTAGTACCCGTAACCCTCATCGGTAATCCAGGGTGGTACCAGTACCCGCAACCGGCGCTCCGGGGTAGTACCGGTACCACCACTCGGCACTCCGGGGTGGTACCAGTACCCCCACCCAGTACTACAGGGTACAACTGCTGTCCCTACGGGCGCGCGATGTTAGACTCGCCCTTACTACCTAACCCTCTGCGTTAGGCCCGGTGTCCCTTCCCGACGTTCCGGGATAGAACCTGTTCCCCCAACAGTACTATGGGGTTGTACCGGAAACCTTTGTGATGCGCCGGAGTTCACCTGTTGTCCCTACAGGCGCGCCCTGTTACACACGGCCTCCCTTCCTGAGCCCCCAGGGTAGGCCTGGTATCCCTACCTGGAGGACCTGCTTAAGCCTGGCGTCCCTTCCCGACGCTCCGGGGTAGTACCGGTACCCCCACCTGGTGCTCCTGGGTGGTACCTGTAACCCTCTACGGTACTCCGGAGTGGTAACAGTGCTCCCACCCGGTACTACAGGTAGTACCCTTAACCCTCATCGGTACTCCGGGGTGGTACCAGTACCCGCAACCGGCGCTCCGGGGTAGTACCGGTACCACCACTCGGCACTCTGGGGTGCTACCAGTACTCCCACCAGGTACTCCGGGGTAGTACCCATAACCCTCATCGGTACTCTGGGGTGGTACCAGTACCCCCACCAGTACTACAGGGTACAACTGCTGTCCCTACGGGCACGCGGGGTTAGACTTGCCCTTACTACCTGACCCTCTGCATTAGGCCCGGTGTCCCTACCCGACGTTCCGGGATAGAACCTGTTCCCCCAACAGTACTATGGGGTTGTAAGGGAAGACTTTGTGATGCGCCGGAGTTCACCTGTTGTCCCTATGGGAGCGCCCTGTTAGACCCGGCCTCCCTTCCTGAGCCCCCAGGGTAGGCCTGGTATCCCTACCTGGTGCTCCGGGGAGGCCTGGCATACCTTCCTGACGCTCCGGGGTAGTACCGGTACCCCCACTCGGTACTCCGTGGTAGTCCCCGCAATCCTCATCGGTACTCCGGGTTAGTACCCGTGCCCCCACCAGGTACTCCGGGGTAGTACCCGTAACCCTCATCGGTACTCCGGGGTGGTACCGGTACCCGCAACCGGCGCTCTGGGGTAGTACCGGTACCACCACTCGGCACTCTGGGGTGCTACCAGTACCCCCACCCAGTACTACAGGGTACAACTGCTGTCCCTACGGGCGCGCGGGGTTAGACTCGCCCTTACTACCTGACCCTCTGCATTAGGCCCGGTGTCCCTCCCCGACGTTCCGGGATAGAACCTGTTCCCCCAGCAGTACTACGAGGTTCTACCGGAAACCTTTGTGATGCGCCGGAGTTCACCTGTTGTCCCTACGGGCGCACCCTTTTAGACCAGGCCTGCCTTCCTGACCCCCCACGGTAGGCCTGGTATCCCTACCTGGTGCACCTGCTTAAGCCTGGAGTCCCTTCCCGACGCTCCGGGGTAGTACCGGTACCCCCACTCGGTACTCCGGGGTAGTACCCGTAACCCTCATCGGTACTCTGGGGTGGTACCAGTACCCCCACCCAGTACTACAGGGTACATCTGCTGTCCCTACGGGCGCGCTGGGTTACACCCGACCTTTCTATCTCACCCACCACGTTAGGCCCGGTGTCCCTACCCGACGTTCCGGGATAGAACCTGTTCCCCCAACAGTACTATGGGGTTGTACCAGAAACCTTTGTGATGCGCCGGAGTTCACCTGTTGTCCCTACGGGCGCGCCCTGTTAGACCCGGCCTCCCTTCCTGAGCCCCCAGGGTAGGCCTGGTATCCCAACCTGGTGCACCTGCTTAAGCCTGGCGTCCCTTCCCGACGCTCCGGGGTAGTACCGGTACCCCCACCTGGTGCTCCTGGGTGGTACCTGTAACCCTCTACGGCACTCCGGGGTGGTACCAGTACTCCCACCAGGTACTCCGGGGTAGTACCCGTAACCCTCATCGGTTCTCCGGGGTGGTACCAGTACCCGCAGCCGGCGCTTCGGGGTAGTACCGGTACCCCGACTCGGCACTCCGGGGTGGTACCAGTACCCCCACCCAGTACTACAGGGTACAACTGCTGTCCCTACGGGCGAGCGGGGTTACACCCGCCCTTTCTACCTGACCCTGCGTGTTAGGCCCTGTGTCCCTACCCAACGTTCCAGGATAGAACCTGTTCCCCCAACAGTACTATGGGCTTCTAGCGGAAACCTTTGTGATGTGCCGGAGTTCACCTGTTGTCCCTATGGGCGCGCCCTCTTACACCCGGCCTCCCTTCCTGAGCCCCCAGGGTAGGCCTGGTATCCCTACCTGGTGCACCTGCTTAAGCCTGGCGTCCCTTCCCGACGCTCCGGGGTAGTACCGGTACCCCCACCTGGTGCTCCTGGGTGGTACCTGTAACCCTTTACGGCACTCCGGTGTGGTACCAGTACTCCCACCAGCTACTCTGGGTAGTACCCGTAACCGTCATCGCTACTCCGGCGTGGTACCTGTACCCGCAACCGGCGCTCCGGGGTGGTACCGGTACCACCACTCGGCACTCCGGGGTTCTACCAGTACCCCCACCCAGTACTACAGGGTACAACTGCTGTCCCTACGGGCGCGCGGGGTTAGACTCGCCCTTACTACCTGACCCTCTGCATTAGGCCCGGTGTCCCTACCCGACGTTCCGGGATAGAACCTGTTCCCCCAACAGTACTATGGGCTTGTAACGGAAACCTTTGTGATGCGCCGGAGTTCACCTGTTGTCCCTACGGGCGCGCCCTGTTAGACCCGGCCTCCCTTCCTGAGCCCCCAGGGTAGGCCTGGTATCCCAACCTGGTGCACCTGCTTAAGCCTGGCGTCCCTTCCCGACGCTCCGGGGTAGTACCGGTACCCCCACTCGGTACTCCGTCGTAGTAACCGTAATCCTCATCGGTACTCCGGGGTAGTACCGGTACCCCCAAACGGTACACCGTGGTAGTACCCGTAACCCTCATCGGTACTCCGGGGTGGTACCAGTACCCACAACCGGCGCTCCGGGGTAGTACCGGTACCACCACTCGGCACTCCGGGGTGGTACCAGTACCCCCACCCAGTACTACAGGGTACAACTGCTGTCCCTACGGGCGCGCGGGTTTAGTCTCGCCCTTACTACCTGACCCTCTGCATTAGGCCCGGTGTCCCTACCCGACGTTCCGGGATAGAACCTGTTCCCCCAACAGTACTATGGGGTTGTACCGGAAACCTTTGTGATGCGCCGGAGTTCACCTGTTGTCCCTACGGGCGCGCCCTGTTAGACCCGGCCTCCCTTCCTGAGCCCCCAGGGTAGGCCTGGTATCCCTACCTGGTGCACCTGCTTAAGCCTGGCGTCCCTTCCCAACGCTCCGGGGTAGTACCGGTACCCCCACTCGGTACTCCGGGGTAGTACCCGTAACCCTCATCGGTACTCTGGGGTGGTACCAGTACCCCCACCCAGTACTACAGGGTACATCTGCTGTCCCTACGGGCGCGCTGGGTTACACCCGACCTTTCTATCTCACCCACCACGTTAGGCCCGGTGTCCCTACCCGACGTTCCGGGATAGAACCTGTTCCCCCAACAGTACTATGGGGTTGTACCAGAAACCTTTGTGATGCGCCGGAGTTCACCTGTTGTCCCTACGGGCGCGCCTTGTTAGAGCCGGCCTCCCTTCCTGAGCCCCCAGGGTAGGCCTGGTATCCCAACCTGGTGCACCTGCTTAAGCCTGGCGTCCCTTCCCGACGCTCCGAGGTAGTACCGGTACCCCCACTCGGTACTCCGTCGTAGTAACCGTAATCCTCCTCGGTACTCCGGGGTAGTACTGGTACCCCCAAACGGTACACCGTGGTAGTACCCGTAACCCTCATCGGTACTCCGGGGTGGTACCAGTACCCGCAACCGGCGCTCCGTGGTAGTACCGGTACCACCACTCGGCACTCCGGGGTGGTACCAGTACCCCCACCCAGTACTACTACGGGGTACAACTGCTGTCCCTACGGGCGCGCGGGGTTACACCCGACCTTTCTATCTCACCCACCACGTTAGGCCCGGTGTCCCTCCCCGACGTTCCGGGATAGAACCTGTTCCCCCAACAGTACTATGGGGTTGTACCGGAAACCTTTGTGATGCGCCGGAGTTCACCTCTTGTCCGTACGGGCGCGCCCTGTTAGACCCGGCCTCCCTTCCTGAGCCCCCAGGGTAGGCCTGGTATCCCTACCTGGTGCACCTGCTTAAGCCTGGCGTCCCTTCCCGACGCTCCGGGGTAGTACCGGTACCCCCACTCGGTACTCCGTGGTAGTACCCGTAACCCTCATCGGTACTCTGGGGTGGTACCAGTACCCCCACCCAGTACTACAGGGTACAACTGCTGTCCCTACGGGCGGGCGGGGTTACACCCGACCTTTCTATCTCACCCACTACATTAGGCCCGGTGTCCCTTCCCGACGTTCCGGGATAGAACCTGTTCCCCCAACAGGACTATGGGGTTGTACCGGAAGCCTCTGTGATGCGCCGGAGTTCACCTGTTCTCCCTACAGGCACGCCCTTTAGACCCGGACTCCTTTCCTGAGCCCCCAGGGTAGGCCTGGTATCCCTACCTGGTGCACCTGCTTAAGCCTGGAGTCCCTTCCCGACTCTCCGGGGTAGTACCGGTACCCCCACTCGGTACTCTGTGGTAGTACCCGTAACCCTCTATAGTACTCTGGGGTGGTACCAGTACTCCCACCAGGTACTCCGGGGTAGTACCCGTAACCCTCATCGGTACTCCGGGGTGGTACCAGTACCCGCAACCGGCGCTCCGGGGTAGTACCGGTACCACCACTCGGCACTCCGGGGTGGTACCAGTACCCCCACCCAGTACTACAGGGTACAACTGCTGTCCCTACGGGCGCGCGATGTTAGACTCGCCCTTACTACCTAACCCTCTGCGTTAGGCCCGGTGTCCTTCCCCGACGTTCCGGGATAGAACCTGTTCCCCCAACAGTACTATGGGCTTGTACCGGAAACCTTTGTGATGCGCCGGAGTTCACCTGTTGTCCCTACGGGCGCGCCCTGTTAGACCCGTCCTCCCTTCCTGAGCCCCCAGGGTAGGCCTGGTATCCCTACCTGGTGCACCTGCTTAAGCCTGGCGTCCCTTCCCGACGCTCCGGGGTCGTACCGGTACCCCCACTCGGTACTCCGTGGTAGTACCCGTAACCCTCATCGGTACTCCGGGGTGGTACCAGTACTCCCACCAGGTACTCCGGGGTAGCACCCGTAACCCTCATCGGTACTCCGGGGTGGTACCAGTACCCCCACCCAGTACTACAGGGTACAACTGCTGTCCCTACGGGCGTGCGGGGTTACACCCGACCTTTCTATCTCACCCACCACGTTAGGCCCGGTGTCCCTCCCCGACGTTCCGGGATAGAACCTGTTCCCCCAACAGTACTATGGGGTTGTACCGGAAACCTTTGTGATGCGCCGGAGTTCACCTGTTCTCCCTACAGGCACGCCCTTTAGACCCGGACTCCTTTCCTGAGCCCCCAGGGTAGGCCTGGTATCCCTACCTGGTGCACCTGCTTAAGCCTGGCGTCCCTTCCCGACGCTCCGGGGTAGTACCGGTACCCCCACTCGGTACTCTGTGGTAGTACCCGTAACCCTCTATAGTACTCTGGGGTGGTACCAGTACTCCCACCATGTACTCCGTGGTAGTACCCGTAACCCTCATCGGTACTCCGGGGTGGTACCTGTGCACGCAACCGGCACTCCGGGGTAGTACCGATACCACCACTCGGCACTCTGGGGTGGTACCAGTACCCCCACCCAGTACTAATACAGGGTACAACTGCTGTCCCTACGCGTGCGCGGCGTTAGACTCGCCCTTACTACCTGACCATCCGCGTTAGGCCCGGTGTCCCTACCCGACGTTCCGGGATAGAACCTGTTCTCCCAACAGTACTATGGGGTTGTACCAGAAACCTTTGTGATGCGCCGGAGTTCACCTGTTGTCCCTACGGGCGCGCCCTGTTAGACCCGGCCTCCCTTCCTGAGCCCCCAGGGTAGGCCTGGTATCCCAACCTGGTGCACCTGCTTAAGCCTGGCGTCCCTTCCCGACGCTCCGGGGTAGTACCGGTACCCCCACTCGGTACTCCGTGGTAGTACCCGTAACCCTCATCGGTACTCTGGGGTGGTACCAGTACCCCCACCCAGTACTACAGGGTACAACTGCTGTCCCTACGGGCGGGCGGGGTTACACCCGACCTTTCTATCTCACCCACTACATTAGGCCCGGTGTCCCTTCCCGACGTTCCGGGATAGAACCTGTTCCCCCAACAGGACTATGGGGTTGTACCGGAAGCCTCTGTGATGCGCCGGAGTTCACCTGTTCTCCCTACAGGCACGCCCTTTAGACCCGGACTCCTTTCCTGAGCCCCCAGGGTAGGCCTGGTATCCCTACCTGGTGCACCTGCTTAAGCCTGGAGTCCCTTCCCGACTCTCCGGGGTAGTACCGGTACCCCCACTCGGTACTCTGTGGTAGTACCCGTAACCCTCTATAGTACTCTGGGGTGGTACCAGTACTCCCACCAGGTACTCCGGGGTAGTACCCGTAACCCTCATCGGTACTCCGGGGTGGTACCAGTACCCGCAACCGGCGCTCCGTGGTAGTACCGGTACCACCACTCGGCACTCCGGGGTGGTACCAGTACCCCCACCCACTACTACAGGGTACAACTGCTGTCCCTACGGTCGCGCGGGGATACACCCGACCTTTCTATCTCACCCACCACGTTAGGCCCGGTGTCCCTCCCCGACGTTCCGGGATAGAACCTGTTCCCCCAACAGTACTATGGGCTTGTACCGGAAACCTTTGTGATGCGCCGGAATTCACCTGTTGTCCCTACGGGCGCGCCCTGTTAGACCCGGCCTCCCTTCCTGAGCCCCCAGGGTAGGCCTGGTATCCCTACCTGGTGCACCTGCTTAAGCCTGGCGTCCCTTCCCGACGCTCCGGGGTAGTACCGGTACCCCCACTCGGTACTCCGTCGTAGTAACCGTAATCCTCATCGGTACTCCGGGGTAGTACCGGTACCCCCAAACGGTACACCGTGGTAGTACCCGTAACCATCTATGATACGCCGGGGTGGTACCAGTACCCGCACCCACTACTATAGGGTACAACTGCTGTCCCTACGGGCGGGCGGGGTTACACCCGACCTTTCTATCTCACCCACCACGTTAGGCCCAGTGTCCCTACCCGACGTTCCGGGATAGAACCTGTTTCCCCAACAGTACTATGGGGTTGTACCGGAAACCTTTGTGATGCGCCGGAGTTCACCTGTTGTCCCCATGGGCGCGCCCTGTTAGACACGGCCTCCCTTTCTGAGCCCCCAAGGTAGGCCTGGTATCCCTACCTGGTGCACCTGCTTAAGCCTGGCGTCCCTTCCCGACGCTTTGGGTAGTACCGGTACCCCCACTCGGTACTCTGTCGTAGTAACCGTAATCCTCCTCGGTACTTCGGGGTATTACCGGTATCCCCAAACGGTACACCGTAGTAGTACCCGTAACCCTCATCGGTAATCCAGGGTGGTACCAGTACCCGCAACCGGCGCTCCGGGGTAGTACCGGTACCACCACTCGGCACTCCGGGGTGGTACCAGTACCCCCACCCAGTACTACAGGGTACAACTGCTGTCCCTACGGGCGCGCGATGTTAGACTCGCCCTTACTACCTAACCCTCTGCGTTAGGCCCGGTGTCCCTTCCCGACGTTCCGGGATAGAACCTGTTCCCCCAACAGTACTATGGGGTTGTACCGGAAACCTTTGTGATGCGCCGGAGTTCACCTGTTGTCCCTACAGGCGCGCCCTGTTACACACGGCCTCCCTTCCTGAGCCCCCAGGGTAGGCCTGGTATCCCTACCTGGAGGACCTGCTTAAGCCTGGCGTCCCTTCCCGACGCTCCGGGGTAGTACCGGTACCCCCACCTGGTGCTCCTGGGTGGTACCTGTAACCCTCTACGGTACTCCGGAGTGGTAACAGTACTCCCACCCGGTACTACAGGTAGTACCCTTAACCCTCATCGGTACTCCGGGGTGGTACCAGTACCCGCAACCGGCGCTCCGGGGTAGTACCGGTACCACCACTCGGCACTCTGGGGTGCTACCAGTACTCCCACCAGGTACTCCGGGGTAGTACCCATAACCCTCATCGGTACTCTGGGGTGGTACCAGTACCCCCACCAGTACTACAGGGTACAACTGCTGTCCCTACGGGCACGCGGGGTTAGACTTGCCCTTACTACCTGACCCTCTGCATTAGGCCCGGTGTCCCTACCCGACGTTCCGGGATAGAACCTGTTCCCCCAACAGTACTATGGGGTTGTAAGGGAAGACTTTGTGATGCGCCGGAGTTCACCTGTTGTCCCTATGGGAGCGCCCTGTTAGACCCGGCCTCCCTTCCTGAGCCCCCAGGGTAGGCCTGGTATCCCTACCTGGTGCTCCGGGGAGGCCTGGCATACCTTCCTGACGCTCCGGGGTAGTACCGGTACCCCCACTCGGTACTCCGTGGTAGTCCCCGCAATCCTCATCGGTACTCCGGGTTAGTACCCGTGCCCCCACCAGGTACTCCGGGGTAGTACCCGTAACCCTCATCGGTACTCCGGGGTGGTACCGGTACCCGCAACCGGCGCTCTGGGGTAGTACCGGTACCACCACTCGGCACTCTGGGGTGCTACCAGTACCCCCACCCAGTACTACAGGGTACAACTGCTGTCCCTACGGGCGCGCGGGGTTAGACTCGCCCTTACTACCTGACCCTCTGCATTAGGCCCGGTGTCCCTCCCCGACGTTCCGGGATAGAACCTGTTCCCCCAGCAGTACTACGAGGTTCTACCGGAAACCTTTGTGATGCGCCGGAGTTCACCTGTTGTCCCTACGGGCGCACCCTTTTAGACCAGGCCTGCCTTCCTGACCCCCCACGGTAGGCCTGGTATCCCTACCTGGTGCACCTGCTTAAGCCTGGAGTCCCTTCCCGACGCTCCGGGGTAGTACCGGTACCCCCACTCGGTACTCCGGGGTAGTACCCGTAACCCTCATCGGTACTCTGGGGTGGTACCAGTACCCCCACCCAGTACTACAGGGTACATCTGCTGTCCCTACGGGCGCGCTGGGTTACACCCGACCTTTCTATCTCACCCACCACGTTAGGCCCGGTGTCCCTACCCGACGTTCCGGGATAGAACCTGTTCCCCCAACAGTACTATGGGGTTGTACCAGAAACCTTTGTGATGCGCCGGAGTTCACCTGTTGTCCCTACGGGCGCGCCCTGTTAGACCCGGCCTCCCTTCCTGAGCCCCCAGGGTAGGCCTGGTATCCCAACCTGGTGCACCTGCTTAAGCCTGGCGTCCCTTCCCGACGCTCCGGGGTAGTACCGGTACCCCCACCTGGTGCTCCTGGGTGGTACCTGTAACCCTCTACGGCACTCCGGGGTGGTACCAGTACTCCCACCAGGTACTCCGGGGTAGTACCCGTAACCCTCATCGGTTCTCCGGGGTGGTACCAGTACCCGCAGCCGGCGCTTCGGGGTAGTACCGGTACCCCGACTCGGCACTCCGGGGTGGTACCAGTACCCCCACCCAGTACTACAGGGTACAACTGCTGTCCCTACGGGCGAGCGGGGTTACACCCGCCCTTTCTACCTGACCCTGCGTGTTAGGCCCTGTGTCCCTACCCAACGTTCCAGGATAGAACCTGTTCCCCCAACAGTACTATGGGCTTCTAGCGGAAACCTTTGTGATGTGCCGGAGTTCACCTGTTGTCCCTATGGGCGCGCCCTCTTACACCCGGCCTCCCTTCCTGAGCCCCCAGGGTAGGCCTGGTATCCCTACCTGGTGCACCTGCTTAAGCCTGGCGTCCCTTCCCGACGCTCCGGGGTAGTACCGGTACCCCCACCTGGTGCTCCTGGGTGGTACCTGTAACCCTTTACGGCACTCCGGTGTGGTACCAGTACTCCCACCAGCTACTCTGGGTAGTACCCGTAACCGTCATCGCTACTCCGGCGTGGTACCTGTACCCGCAACCGGCGCTCCGGGGTGGTACCGGTACCACCACTCGGCACTCCGGGGTTCTACCAGTACCCCCACCCAGTACTACAGGGTACAACTGCTGTCCCTACGGGCGCGCGGGGTTAGACTCGCCCTTACTACCTGACCCTCTGCATTAGGCCCGGTGTCCCTACCCGACGTTCCGGGATAGAACCTGTTCCCCCAACAGTACTATGGGCTTGTAACGGAAACCTTTGTGATGCGCCGGAGTTCACCTGTTGTCCCTACGGGCGCGCCCTGTTAGACCCGGCCTCCCTTCCTGAGCCCCCAGGGTAGGCCTGGTATCCCAACCTGGTGCACCTGCTTAAGCCTGGCGTCCCTTCCCGACGCTCCGGGGTAGTACCGGTACCCCCACTCGGTACTCCGTCGTAGTAACCGTAATCCTCATCGGTACTCCGGGGTAGTACCGGTACCCCCAAACGGTACACCGTGGTAGTACCCGTAACCCTCATCGGTACTCCGGGGTGGTACCAGTACCCACAACCGGCGCTCCGGGGTAGTACCGGTACCACCACTCGGCACTCCGGGGTGGTACCAGTACCCCCACCCAGTACTACAGGGTACAACTGCTGTCCCTACGGGCGCGCGGGTTTAGTCTCGCCCTTACTACCTGACCCTCTGCATTAGGCCCGGTGTCCCTACCCGACGTTCCGGGATAGAACCTGTTCCCCCAACAGTACTATGGGGTTGTACCGGAAACCTTTGTGATGCGCCGGAGTTCACCTGTTGTCCCTACGGGCGCGCCCTGTTAGACCCGGCCTCCCTTCCTGAGCCCCCAGGGTAGGCCTGGTATCCCTACCTGGTGCACCTGCTTAAGCCTGGCGTCCCTTCCCAACGCTCCGGGGTAGTACCGGTACCCCCACTCGGTACTCCGGGGTAGTACCCGTAACCCTCATCGGTACTCTGGGGTGGTACCAGTACCCCCACCCAGTACTACAGGGTACATCTGCTGTCCCTACGGGCGCGCTGGGTTACACCCGACCTTTCTATCTCACCCACCACGTTAGGCCCGGTGTCCCTACCCGACGTTCCGGGATAGAACCTGTTCCCCCAACAGTACTATGGGGTTGTACCAGAAACCTTTGTGATGCGCCGGAGTTCACCTGTTGTCCCTACGGGCGCGCCTTGTTAGAGCCGGCCTCCCTTCCTGAGCCCCCAGGGTAGGCCTGGTATCCCAACCTGGTGCACCTGCTTAAGCCTGGCGTCCCTTCCCGACGCTCCGGGGTAGTACCGGTACCCCCACTCGGTACTCCGTCGTAGTAACCGTAATCCTCCTCGGTACTCCGGGGTAGTACTGGTACCCCCAAACGGTACACCGTGGTAGTACCCGTAACCCTCATCGGTACTCCGGGGTGGTACCAGTACCCGCAACCGGCGCTCCGTGGTAGTACCGGTACCACCACTCGGCACTCCGGGGTGGTACCAGTACCCCCACCCAGTACTACTACGGGGTACAACTGCTGTCCCTACGGGCGCGCGGGGTTACACCCGACCTTTCTATCTCACCCACCACGTTAGGCCCGGTGTCCCTCCCCGACGTTCCGGGATAGAACCTGTTCCCCCAACAGTACTATGGGCTTGTACCGGAAACCTTTGTGATGCGCCGGAGTTCACCTCTTGTCCCTACGGGCGCGCCCTGTTAGACCCGGCCTCCCTTCCTGAGCCCCCAGGGTAGGCCTGGTATCCCTACCTGGTGCACCTGCTTAAGCCTGGCGTCCCTTCCCGACGCTCCGGGGTAGTACCGGTACCCCCACTCGGTACTCCGTGGTAGTACCCGTAACCCTCATCGGTACTCTGGGGTGGTACCAGTACCCCCACCCAGTACTACAGGGTACAACTGCTGTCCCTACGGGCGGGCGGGGTTACACCCGACCTTTCTATCTCACCCACTACATTAGGCCCGGTGTCCCTTCCCGACGTTCCGGGATAGAACCTGTTCCCCCAACAGGACTATGGGGTTGTACCGGAAGCCTCTGTGATGCGCCGGAGTTCACCTGTTCTCCCTACAGGCACGCCCTTTAGACCCGGACTCCTTTCCTGAGCCCCCAGGGTAGGCCTGGTATCCCTACCTGGTGCACCTGCTTAAGCCTGGAGTCCCTTCCCGACTCTCCGGGGTAGTACCGGTACCCCCACTCGGTACTCTGTGGTAGTACCCGTAACCCTCTATAGTACTCTGGGGTGGTACCAGTACTCCCACCAGGTACTCCGGGGTAGTACCCGTAACCCTCATCGGTACTCCGGGGTGGTACCAGTACCCGCAACCGGCGCTCCGGGGTAGTACCGGTACCACCACTCGGCACTCCGGGGTGGTACCAGTACCCCCACCCAGTACTACAGGGTACAACTGCTGTCCCTACGGGCGCGCGATGTTAGACTCGCCCTTACTACCTAACCCTCTGCGTTAGGCCCGGTGTCCTTCCCCGACGTTCCGGGATAGAACCTGTTCCCCCAACAGTACTATGGGCTTGTACCGGAAACCTTTGTGATGCGCCGGAGTTCACCTGTTGTCCCTACGGGCGCGCCCTGTTAGACCCGTCCTCCCTTCCTGAGCCCCCAGGGTAGGCCTGGTATCCCTACCTGGTGCACCTGCTTAAGCCTGGCGTCCCTTCCCGACGCTCCGGGGTCGTACCGGTACCCCCACTCGGTACTCCGTGGTAGTACCCGTAACCCTCATCGGTACTCCGGGGTGGTACCAGTACTCCCACCAGGTACTCCGGGGTAGCACCCGTAACCCTCATCGGTACTCCGGGGTGGTACCAGTACCCCCACCCAGTACTACAGGGTACAACTGCTGTCCCTACGGGCGTGCGGGGTTACACCCGACCTTTCTATCTCACCCACCACGTTAGGCCCGGTGTCCCTCCCCGACGTTCCGGGATAGAACCTGTTCCCCCAACAGTACTATGGGGTTGTACCGGAAACCTTTGTGATGCGCCGGAGTTCACCTGTTCTCCCTACAGGCACGCCCTTTAGACCCGGACTCCTTTCCTGAGCCCCCAGGGTAGGCCTGGTATCCCTACCTGGTGCACCTGCTTAAGCCTGGCGTCCCTTCCCGACGCTCCGGGGTAGTACCGGTACCCCCACTCGGTACTCTGTGGTAGTACCCGTAACCCTCTATAGTACTCTGGGGTGGTACCAGTACTCCCACCATGTACTCCGTGGTAGTACCCGTAACCCTCATCGGTACTCCGGGGTGGTACCTGTGCACGCAACCGGCACTCCGGGGTAGTACCGATACCACCACTCGGCACTCTGGGGTGGTACCAGTACCCCCACCCAGTACTAATACAGGGTACAACTGCTGTCCCTACGCGTGCGCGGCGTTAGACTCGCCCTTACTACCTGACCATCCGCGTTAGGCCCGGTGTCCCTACCCGACGTTCCGGGATAGAACCTGTTCTCCCAACAGTACTATGGGGTTGTACCAGAAACCTTTGTGATGCGCCGGAGTTCACCTGTTGTCCCTACGGGCGCGCCCTGTTAGACCCGGCCTCCCTTCCTGAGCCCCCAGGGTAGGCCTGGTATCCCAACCTGGTGCACCTGCTTAAGCCTGGCGTCCCTTCCCGACGCTCCGGGGTAGTACCGGTACCCCCACTCGGTACTCCGTGGTAGTACCCGTTACCCTCATCGGTACTCTGGGGTGGTACCAGTACCCCCACCCAGTACTACAGGGTACAACTGCTGTCCCTACGGGCGGGCGGGGTTACACCCGACCTTTCTATCTCACCCACTACATTAGGCCCGGTGTCCCTTCCCGACGTTCCGGGATAGAACCTGTTCCCCCAACAGGACTATGGGGTTGTACCGGAAGCCTCTGTGATGCGCCGGAGTTCACCTGTTCTCCCTACAGGCACGCCCTTTAGACCCGGACTCCTTTCCTGAGCCCCCAGGGTAGGCCTGGTATCCCTACCTGGTGCACCTGCTTAAGCCTGGAGTCCCTTCCCGACTCTCCGGGGTAGTACCGGTACCCCCACTCGGTACTCTGTGGTAGTACCCGTAACCCTCTATAGTACTCTGGGGTGGTACCAGTACTCCCACCAGGTACTCCGGGGTAGTACCCGTAACCCTCATCGGTACTCCGGGGTGGTACCAGTACCCGCAACCGGCGCTCCGTGGTAGTACCGGTACCACCACTCGGCACTCCGGGGTGGTACCAGTACCCCCACCCACTACTACAGGGTACAACTGCTGTCCCTACGGTCGCGCGGGGATACACCCGACCTTTCTATCTCACCCACCACGTTAGGCCCGGTGTCCCTCCCCGACGTTCCGGGATAGAACCTGTTCCCCCAACAGTACTATGGGCTTGTACCGGAAACCTTTGTGATGCGCCGGAATTCACCTGTTGTCCCTACGGGCGCGCCCTGTTAGACCCGGCCTCCCTTCCTGAGCCCCCAGGGTAGGCCTGGTATCCCTACCTGGTGCACCTGCTTAAGCCTGGCGTCCCTTCCCGACGCTCCGGGGTAGTACCGGTACCCCCACTCGGTACTCCGTCGTAGTAACCGTAATCCTCATCGGTACTCCGGGGTAGTACCGGTACCCCCAAACGGTACACCGTGGTAGTACCCGTAACCATCTATGATACGCCGGGGTGGTACCAGTACCCGCACCCACTACTATAGGGTACAACTGCTGTCCCTACGGGCGGGCGGGGTTACACCCGACCTTTCTATCTCACCCACCACGTTAGGCCCAGTGTCCCTACCCGACGTTCCGGGATAGAACCTGTTTCCCCAACAGTACTATGGGGTTGTACCGGAAACCTTTGTGATGCGCCGGAGTTCACCTGTTGTCCCCATGGGCGCGCCCTGTTAGACACGGCCTCCCTTTCTGAGCCCCCAAGGTAGGCCTGGTATCCCTACCTGGTGCACCTGCTTAAGCCTGGCGTCCCTTCCCGACGCTTTGGGTAGTACCGGTACCCCCACTCGGTACTCTGTCGTAGTAACCGTAATCCTCCTCGGTACTTCGGGGTATTACCGGTATCCCCAAACGGTACACCGTAGTAGTACCCGTAACCCTCATCGGTAATCCAGGGTGGTACCAGTACCCGCAACCGGCGCTCCGGGGTAGTACCGGTACCACCACTCGGCACTCCGGGGTGGTACCAGTACCCCCACCCAGTACTACAGGGTACAACTGCTGTCCCTACGGGCGCGCGATGTTAGACTCGCCCTTACTACCTAACCCTCTGCGTTAGGCCCGGTGTCCCTTCCCGACGTTCCGGGATAGAACCTGTTCCCCCAACAGTACTATGGGGTTGTACCGGAAACCTTTGTGATGCGCCGGAGTTCACCTGTTGTCCCTACAGGCGCGCCCTGTTACACACGGCCTCCCTTCCTGAGCCCCCAGGGTAGGCCTGGTATCCCTACCTGGAGGACCTGCTTAAGCCTGGCGTCCCTTCCCGACGCTCCGGGGTAGTACCGGTACCCCCACCTGGTGCTCCTGGGTGGTACCTGTAACCCTCTACGGTACTCCGGAGTGGTAACAGTACTCCCACCCGGTACTACAGGTAGTACCCTTAACCCTCATCGGTACTCCGGGGTGGTACCAGTACCCGCAACCGGCGCTCCGGGGTAGTACCGGTACCACCACTCGGCACTCTGGGGTGCTACCAGTACTCCCACCAGGTACTCCGGGGTAGTACCCATAACCCTCATCGGTACTCTGGGGTGGTACCAGTACCCCCACCAGTACTACAGGGTACAACTGCTGTCCCTACGGGCACGCGGGGTTAGACTTGCCCTTACTACCTGACCCTCTGCATTAGGCCCGGTGTCCCTACCCGACGTTCCGGGATAGAACCTGTTCCCCCAACAGTACTATGGGGTTGTAAGGGAAGACTTTGTGATGCGCCGGAGTTCACCTGTTGTCCCTATGGGAGCGCCCTGTTAGACCCGGCCTCCCTTCCTGAGCCCCCAGGGTAGGCCTGGTATCCCTACCTGGTGCTCCGGGGAGGCCTGGCATACCTTCCTGACGCTCCGGGGTAGTACCGGTACCCCCACTCGGTACTCCGTGGTAGTCCCCGCAATCCTCATCGGTACTCCGGGTTAGTACCCGTGCCCCCACCAGGTACTCCGGGGTAGTACCCGTAACCCTCATCGGTACTCCGGGGTGGTACCGGTACCCGCAACCGGCGCTCTGGGGTAGTACCGGTACCACCACTCGGCACTCTGGGGTGCTACCAGTACCCCCACCCAGTACTACAGGGTACAACTGCTGTCCCTACGGGCGCGCGGGGTTAGACTCGCCCTTACTACCTGACCCTCTGCATTAGGCCCGGTGTCCCTCCCCGACGTTCCGGGATAGAACCTGTTCCCCCAGCAGTACTACGAGGTTCTACCGGAAACCTTTGTGATGCGCCGGAGTTCACCTGTTGTCCCTACGGGCGCACCCTTTTAGACCAGGCCTGCCTTCCTGACCCCCCACGGTAGGCCTGGTATCCCTACCTGGTGCACCTGCTTAAGCCTGGAGTCCCTTCCCGACGCTCCGGGGTAGTACCGGTACCCCCACTCGGTACTCCGGGGTAGTACCCGTAACCCTCATCGGTACTCTGGGGTGGTACCAGTACCCCCACCCAGTACTACAGGGTACATCTGCTGTCCCTACGGGCGCGCTGGGTTACACCCGACCTTTCTATCTCACCCACCACGTTAGGCCCGGTGTCCCTACCCGACGTTCCGGGATAGAACCTGTTCCCCCAACAGTACTATGGGGTTGTACCAGAAACCTTTGTGATGCGCCGGAGTTCACCTGTTGTCCCTACGGGCGCGCCCTGTTAGACCCGGCCTCCCTTCCTGAGCCCCCAGGGTAGGCCTGGTATCCCAACCTGGTGCACCTGCTTAAGCCTGGCGTCCCTTCCCGACGCTCCGGGGTAGTACCGGTACCCCCACCTGGTGCTCCTGGGTGGTACCTGTAACCCTCTACGGCACTCCGGGGTGGTACCAGTACTCCCACCAGGTACTCCGGGGTAGTACCCGTAACCCTCATCGGTTCTCCGGGGTGGTACCAGTACCCGCAGCCGGCGCTTCGGGGTAGTACCGGTACCCCGACTCGGCACTCCGGGGTGGTACCAGTACCCCCACCCAGTACTACAGGGTACAACTGCTGTCCCTACGGGCGAGCGGGGTTACACCCGCCCTTTCTACCTGACCCTGCGTGTTAGGCCCTGTGTCCCTACCCAACGTTCCAGGATAGAACCTGTTCCCCCAACAGTACTATGGGCTTCTAGCGGAAACCTTTGTGATGTGCCGGAGTTCACCTGTTGTCCCTATGGGCGCGCCCTCTTACACCCGGCCTCCCTTCCTGAGCCCCCAGGGTAGGCCTGGTATCCCTACCTGGTGCACCTGCTTAAGCCTGGCGTCCCTTCCCGACGCTCCGGGGTAGTACCGGTACCCCCACCTGGTGCTCCTGGGTGGTACCTGTAACCCTTTACGGCACTCCGGTGTGGTACCAGTACTCCCACCAGCTACTCTGGGTAGTACCCGTAACCGTCATCGCTACTCCGGCGTGGTACCTGTACCCGCAACCGGCGCTCCGGGGTGGTACCGGTACCACCACTCGGCACTCCGGGGTTCTACCAGTACCCCCACCCAGTACTACAGGGTACAACTGCTGTCCCTACGGGCGCGCGGGGTTAGACTCGCCCTTACTACCTGACCCTCTGCATTAGGCCCGGTGTCCCTACCCGACGTTCCGGGATAGAACCTGTTCCCCCAACAGTACTATGGGCTTGTAACGGAAACCTTTGTGATGCGCCGGAGTTCACCTGTTGTCCCTACGGGCGCGCCCTGTTAGACCCGGCCTCCCTTCCTGAGCCCCCAGGGTAGGCCTGGTATCCCAACCTGGTGCACCTGCTTAAGCCTGGCGTCCCTTCCCGACGCTCCGGGGTAGTACCGGTACCCCCACTCGGTACTCCGTCGTAGTAACCGTAATCCTCATCGGTACTCCGGGGTAGTACCGGTACCCCCAAACGGTACACCGTGGTAGTACCCGTAACCCTCATCGGTACTCCGGGGTGGTACCAGTACCCACAACCGGCGCTCCGGGGTAGTACCGGTACCACCACTCGGCACTCCGGGGTGGTACCAGTACCCCCACCCAGTACTACAGGGTACAACTGCTGTCCCTACGGGCGCGCGGGTTTAGTCTCGCCCTTACTACCTGACCCTCTGCATTAGGCCCGGTGTCCCTACCCGACGTTCCGGGATAGAACCTGTTCCCCCAACAGTACTATGGGGTTGTACCGGAAACCTTTGTGATGCGCCGGAGTTCACCTGTTGTCCCTACGGGCGCGCCCTGTTAGACCCGGCCTCCCTTCCTGAGCCCCCAGGGTAGGCCTGGTATCCCTACCTGGTGCACCTGCTTAAGCCTGGCGTCCCTTCCCAACGCTCCGGGGTAGTACCGGTACCCCCACTCGGTACTCCGGGGTAGTACCCGTAACCCTCATCGGTACTCTGGGGTGGTACCAGTACCCCCACCCAGTACTACAGGGTACATCTGCTGTCCCTACGGGCGCGCTGGGTTACACCCGACCTTTCTATCTCACCCACCACGTTAGGCCCGGTGTCCCTACCCGACGTTCCGGGATAGAACCTGTTCCCCCAACAGTACTATGGGGTTGTACCAGAAACCTTTGTGATGCGCCGGAGTTCACCTGTTGTCCCTACGGGCGCGCCTTGTTAGAGCCGGCCTCCCTTCCTGAGCCCCCAGGGTAGGCCTGGTATCCCAACCTGGTGCACCTGCTTAAGCCTGGCGTCCCTTCCCGACGCTCCGGGGTAGTACCGGTACCCCCACTCGGTACTCCGTCGTAGTAACCGTAATCCTCCTCGGTACTCCGGGGTAGTACTGGTACCCCCAAACGGTACACCGTGGTAGTACCCGTAACCCTCATCGGTACTCCGGGGTGGTACCAGTACCCGCAACCGGCGCTCCGTGGTAGTACCGGTACCACCACTCGGCACTCCGGGGTGGTACCAGTACCCCCACCCAGTACTACTACGGGGTACAACTGCTGTCCCTACGGGCGCGCGGGGTTACACCCGACCTTTCTATCTCACCCACCACGTTAGGCCCGGTGTCCCTCCCCGACGTTCCGGGATAGAACCTGTTCCCCCAACAGTACTATGGGCTTGTACCGGAAACCTTTGTGATGCGCCGGAGTTCACCTCTTGTCCCTACGGGCGCGCCCTGTTAGACCCGGCCTCCCTTCCTGAGCCCCCAGGGTAGGCCTGGTATCCCTACCTGGTGCACCTGCTTAAGCCTGGCGTCCCTTCCCGACGCTCCGGGGTAGTACCGGTACCCCCACTCGGTACTCCGTGGTAGTACCCGTAACCCTCATCGGTACTCTGGGGTGGTACCAGTACCCCCACCCAGTACTACAGGGTACAACTGCTGTCCCTACGGGCGGGCGGGGTTACACCCGACCTTTCTATCTCACCCACTACATTAGGCCCGGTGTCCCTTCCCGACGTTCCGGGATAGAACCTGTTCCCCCAACAGGACTATGGGGTTGTACCGGAAGCCTCTGTGATGCGCCGGAGTTCACCTGTTCTCCCTACAGGCACGCCCTTTAGACCCGGACTCCTTTCCTGAGCCCCCAGGGTAGGCCTGGTATCCCTACCTGGTGCACCTGCTTAAGCCTGGAGTCCCTTCCCGACTCTCCGGGGTAGTACCGGTACCCCCGCTCGGTACTCTGTGGTAGTACCCGTAACCCTCTATAGTACTCTGGGGTGGTACCAGTACTCCCACCAGGTACTCCGGGGTAGTACCCGTAACCCTCATCGGTACTCCGGGGTGGTACCAGTACCCGCAACCGGCGCTCCGTGGTAGTACCGGTACCACCACTCGGCACTCCGGGGTGGTACCAGTACCCCCACCCACTACTACAGGGTACAACTGCTGTCCCTACGGTCGCGCGGGGATACACCCGACCTTTCTATCTCACCCACCACGTTAGGCCCGGTGTCCCTCCCCGACGTTCCGGGATAGAACCTGTTCCCCCAACAGTACTATGGGCTTGTACCGGAAACCTTTGTGATGCGCCGGAATTCACCTGTTGTCCCTACGGGCGCGCCCTGTTAGACCCGGCCTCCCTTCCTGAGCCCCCAGGGTAGGCCTGGTATCCCTACCTGGTGCACCTGCTTAAGCCTGGCGTCCCTTCCCGACGCTCCGGGGTAGTACCGGTACCCCCACTCGGTACTCCGTCGTAGTAACCGTAATCCTCATCGGTACTCCGGGGTAGTACCGGTACCCCCAAACGGTACACCGTGGTAGTACCCGTAACCATCTATGATACGCCGGGGTGGTACCAGTACCCGCACCCACTACTATAGGGTACAACTGCTGTCCCTACGGGCGGGCGGGGTTACACCCGACCTTTCTATCTCACCCACCACGTTAGGCCCAGTGTCCCTACCCGACGTTCCGGGATAGAACCTGTTTCCCCAACAGTACTATGGGGTTGTACCGGAAACCTTTGTGATGCGCCGGAGTTCACCTGTTGTCCCCATGGGCGCGCCCTGTTAGACACGGCCTCCCTTTCTGAGCCCCCAAGGTAGGCCTGGTATCCCTACCTGGTGCACCTGCTTAAGCCTGGCGTCCCTTCCCGACGCTTTGGGTAGTACCGGTACCCCCACTCGGTACTCTGTCGTAGTAACCGTAATCCTCCTCGGTACTTCGGGGTATTACCGGTATCCCCAAACGGTACACCGTAGTAGTACCCGTAACCCTCATCGGTAATCCAGGGTGGTACCAGTACCCGCAACCGGCGCTCCGGGGTAGTACCGGTACCACCACTCGGCACTCCGGGGTGGTACCAGTACCCCCACCCAGTACTACAGGGTACAACTGCTGTCCCTACGGGCGCGCGATGTTAGACTCGCCCTTACTACCTAACCCTCTGCGTTAGGCCCGGTGTCCCTTCCCGACGTTCCGGGATAGAACCTGTTCCCCCAACAGTACTATGGGGTTGTACCGGAAACCTTTGTGATGCGCCGGAGTTCACCTGTTGTCCCTACAGGCGCGCCCTGTTACACACGGCCTCCCTTCCTGAGCCCCCAGGGTAGGCCTGGTATCCCTACCTGGAGGACCTGCTTAAGCCTGGCGTCCCTTCCCGACGCTCCGGGGTAGTACCGGTACCCCCACCTGGTGCTCCTGGGTGGTACCTGTAACCCTCTACGGTACTCCGGAGTGGTAACAGTACTCCCACCCGGTACTACAGGTAGTACCCTTAACCCTCATCGGTACTCCGGGGTGGTACCAGTACCCGCAACCGGCGCTCCGGGGTAGTACCGGTACCACCACTCGGCACTCTGGGGTGCTACCAGTACTCCCACCAGGTACTCCGGGGTAGTACCCATAACCCTCATCGGTACTCTGGGGTGGTACCAGTACCCCCACCAGTACTACAGGGTACAACTGCTGTCCCTACGGGCACGCGGGGTTAGACTTGCCCTTACTACCTGACCCTCTGCATTAGGCCCGGTGTCCCTACCCGACGTTCCGGGATAGAACCTGTTCCCCCAACAGTACTATGGGGTTGTAAGGGAAGACTTTGTGATGCGCCGGAGTTCACCTGTTGTCCCTATGGGAGCGCCCTGTTAGACCCGGCCTCCCTTCCTGAGCCCCCAGGGTAGGCCTGGTATCCCTACCTGGTGCTCCGGGGAGGCCTGGCATACCTTCCTGACGCTCCGGGGTAGTACCGGTACCCCCACTCGGTACTCCGTGGTAGTCCCCGCAATCCTCATCGGTACTCCGGGTTAGTACCCGTGCCCCCACCAGGTACTCCGGGGTAGTACCCGTAACCCTCATCGGTACTCCGGGGTGGTACCGGTACCCGCAACCGGCGCTCTGGGGTAGTACCGGTACCACCACTCGGCACTCTGGGGTGCTACCAGTACCCCCACCCAGTACTACAGGGTACAACTGCTGTCCCTACGGGCGCGCGGGGTTAGACTCGCCCTTACTACCTGACCCTCTGCATTAGGCCCGGTGTCCCTCCCCGACGTTCCGGGATAGAACCTGTTCCCCCAGCAGTACTACGAGGTTCTACCGGAAACCTTTGTGATGCGCCGGAGTTCACCTGTTGTCCCTACGGGCGCACCCTTTTAGACCAGGCCTGCCTTCCTGACCCCCCACGGTAGGCCTGGTATCCCTACCTGGTGCACCTGCTTAAGCCTGGAGTCCCTTCCCGACGCTCCGGGGTAGTACCGGTACCCCCACTCGGTACTCCGGGGTAGTACCCGTAACCCTCATCGGTACTCTGGGGTGGTACCAGTACCCCCACCCAGTACTACAGGGTACATCTGCTGTCCCTACGGGCGCGCTGGGTTACACCCGACCTTTCTATCTCACCCACCACGTTAGGCCCGGTGTCCCTACCCGACGTTCCGGGATAGAACCTGTTCCCCCAACAGTACTATGGGGTTGTACCAGAAACCTTTGTGATGCGCCGGAGTTCACCTGTTGTCCCTACGGGCGCGCCCTGTTAGACCCGGCCTCCCTTCCTGAGCCCCCAGGGTAGGCCTGGTATCCCAACCTGGTGCACCTGCTTAAGCCTGGCGTCCCTTCCCGACGCTCCGGGGTAGTACCGGTACCCCCACCTGGTGCTCCTGGGTGGTACCTGTAACCCTCTACGGCACTCCGGGGTGGTACCAGTACTCCCACCAGGTACTCCGGGGTAGTACCCGTAACCCTCATCGGTTCTCCGGGGTGGTACCAGTACCCGCAGCCGGCGCTTCGGGGTAGTACCGGTACCCCGACTCGGCACTCCGGGGTGGTACCAGTACCCCCACCCAGTACTACAGGGTACAACTGCTGTCCCTACGGGCGAGCGGGGTTACACCCGCCCTTTCTACCTGACCCTGCGTGTTAGGCCCTGTGTCCCTACCCAACGTTCCAGGATAGAACCTGTTCCCCCAACAGTACTATGGGCTTCTAGCGGAAACCTTTGTGATGTGCCGGAGTTCACCTGTTGTCCCTATGGGCGCGCCCTCTTACACCCGGCCTCCCTTCCTGAGCCCCCAGGGTAGGCCTGGTATCCCTACCTGGTGCACCTGCTTAAGCCTGGCGTCCCTTCCCGACGCTCCGGGGTAGTACCGGTACCCCCACCTGGTGCTCCTGGGTGGTACCTGTAACCCTTTACGGCACTCCGGTGTGGTACCAGTACTCCCGCCAGGTACTCCGGGGTAGTACCCGTAACCCTCATCGGTACTCCGGGGTGGTACCAGTACCCACAACCGGCGCTCCGGGGTAGTACCGGTACCACCACTCGGCACTCCGGGGTGGTACCAGTACCCCCACCCAGTACTACAGGGTACAACTGCTGTCCCTACGGGCGCGCGGGTTTAGTCTCGCCCTTACTACCTGACCCTCTGCATTAGGCCCGGTGTCCCTACCCGACGTTCCGGGATAGAACCTGTTCCCCCAACAGTACTATGGGGTTGTACCGGAAACCTTTGTGATGCGCCGGAGTTCACCTGTTGTCCCTACGGGCGCGCCCTGTTAGACCCGGCCTCCCTTCCTGAGCCCCCAGGGTAGGCCTGGTATCCCTACCTGGTGCACCTGCTTAAGCCTGGCGTCCCTTCCCAACGCTCCGGGGTAGTACCGGTACCCCCACTCGGTACTCCGGGGTAGTACCCGTAACCCTCATCGGTACTCTGGGGTGGTACCAGTACCCCCACCCAGTACTACAGGGTACATCTGCTGTCCCTACGGGCGCGCTGGGTTACACCCGACCTTTCTATCTCACCCACCACGTTAGGCCCGGTGTCCCTACCCGACGTTCCGGGATAGAACCTGTTCCCCCAACAGTACTATGGGGTTGTACCAGAAACCTTTGTGATGCGCCGGAGTTCACCTGTTGTCCCTACGGGCGCGCCTTGTTAGAGCCGGCCTCCCTTCCTGAGCCCCCAGGGTAGGCCTGGTATCCCAACCTGGTGCACCTGCTTAAGCCTGGCGTCCCTTCCCGACGCTCCGAGGTAGTACCGGTACCCCCACTCGGTACTCCGTCGTAGTAACCGTAATCCTCCTCGGTACTCCGGGGTAGTACTGGTACCCCCAAACGGTACACCGTGGTAGTACCCGTAACCCTCATCGGTACTCCGGGGTGGTACCAGTACCCGCAACCGGCGCTCCGTGGTAGTACCGGTACCACCACTCGGCACTCCGGGGTGGTACCAGTACCCCCACCCAGTACTACTACGGGGTACAACTGCTGTCCCTACGGGCGCGCGGGGTTACACCCGACCTTTCTATCTCACCCACCACGTTAGGCCCGGTGTCCCTCCCCGACGTTCCGGGATAGAACCTGTTCCCCCAACAGTACTATGGGCTTGTACCGGAAACCTTTGTGATGCGCCGGAGTTCACCTCTTGTCCCTACGGGCGCGCCCTGTTAGACCCGGCCTCCCTTCCTGAGCCCCCAGGGTAGGCCTGGTATCCCTACCTGGTGCACCTGCTTAAGCCTGGCGTCCCTTCCCGACGCTCCGGGGTAGTACCGGTACCCCCACTCGGTACTCCGTGGTAGTACCCGTAACCCTCATCGGTACTCTGGGGTGGTACCAGTACCCCCACCCAGTACTACAGGGTACAACTGCTGTCCCTACGGGCGGGCGGGGTTACACCCGACCTTTCTATCTCACCCACTACATTAGGCCCGGTGTCCCTTCCCGACGTTCCGGGATAGAACCTGTTCCCCCAACAGGACTATGGGGTTGTACCGGAAGCCTCTGTGATGCGCCGGAGTTCACCTGTTCTCCCTACAGGCACGCCCTTTAGACCCGGACTCCTTTCCTGAGCCCCCAGGGTAGGCCTGGTATCCCTACCTGGTGCACCTGCTTAAGCCTGGAGTCCCTTCCCGACTCTCCGGGGTAGTACCGGTACCCCCACTCGGTACTCTGTGGTAGTACCCGTAACCCTCTATAGTACTCTGGGGTGGTACCAGTACTCCCACCAGGTACTCCGGGGTAGTACCCGTAACCCTCATCGGTACTCCGGGGTGGTACCAGTACCCGCAACCGGCGCTCCGGGGTAGTACCGGTACCACCACTCGGCACTCCGGGGTGGTACCAGTACCCCCACCCAGTACTACAGGGTACAACTGCTGTCCCTACGGGCGCGCGATGTTAGACTCGCCCTTACTACCTAACCCTCTGCGTTAGGCCCGGTGTCCTTCCCCGACGTTCCGGGATAGAACCTGTTCCCCCAACAGTACTATGGGCTTGTACCGGAAACCTTTGTGATGCGCCGGAGTTCACCTGTTGTCCCTACGGGCGCGCCCTGTTAGACCCGTCCTCCCTTCCTGAGCCCCCAGGGTAGGCCTGGTATCCCTACCTGGTGCACCTGCTTAAGCCTGGCGTCCCTTCCCGACGCTCCGGGGTCGTACCGGTACCCCCACTCGGTACTCCGTGGTAGTACCCGTAACCCTCATCGGTACTCCGGGGTGGTACCAGTACTCCCACCAGGTACTCCGGGGTAGCACCCGTAACCCTCATCGGTACTCCGGGGTGGTACCAGTACCCCCACCCAGTACTACAGGGTACAACTGCTGTCCCTACGGGCGTGCGGGGTTACACCCGACCTTTCTATCTCACCCACCACGTTAGGCCCGGTGTCCCTCCCCGACGTTCCGGGATAGAACCTGTTCCCCCAACAGTACTATGGGGTTGTACCGGAAACCTTTGTGATGCGCCGCAGTTCACCTCTTGTCCCTACGGGTGCGCCCTGTTAGACCCGGCCTCTCTTCCTGAGCCCCCAGGGTAGGCCTGGTATCCCTACCTGGTGCACCTGCTTAAGCCTGGCGTCCCTTCCCGACGGTCCGGGGTAGTACCGGTACCCCCACCCGGTACTCCGTGGTAGTACCCGTAACCCTCTATAGTACTCCGGGGTGGTACCAGTACTCCCACCATGTACTCCGTGGTAGTACCCGTAACCCTCATCGGTACTCCGGGGTGGTACCTGTGCACGCAACCGGCACTCCGGGGTAGTACCGATACCACCACTCGGCACTCTGGGGTGGTACCAGTACCCCCACCCAGTACTAATACAGGGTACAACTGCTGTCCCTACGCGTGCGCGGCGTTAGACTCGCCCTTACTACCTGACCATCCGCGTTAGGCCCGGTGTCCCTACCCGACGTTCCGGGATAGAACCTGTTCTCCCAACAGTACTATGGGGTTGTACCAGAAACCTTTGTGATGCGCCGGAGTTCACCTGTTGTCCCTACGGGCGCGCCCTGTTAGACCCGGCCTCCCTTCCTGAGCCCCCAGGGTAGGCCTGGTATCCCAACCTGGTGCACCTGCTTAAGCCTGGCGTCCCTTCCCGACGCTCCGGGGTAGTACCGGTACCCCCACTCGGTACTCCGTGGTAGTACCCGTAACCCTCATCGGTACTCTGGGGTGGTACCAGTACCCCCACCCAGTACTACAGGGTACAACTGCTGTCCCTACGGGCGGGCGGGGTTACACCCGACCTTTCTATCTCACCCACTACATTAGGCCCGGTGTCCCTTCCCGACGTTCCGGGATAGAACCTGTTCCCCCAACAGGACTATGGGGTTGTACCGGAAGCCTCTGTGATGCGCCGGAGTTCACCTGTTCTCCCTACAGGCACGCCCTTTAGACCCGGACTCCTTTCCTGAGCCCCCAGGGTAGGCCTGGTATCCCTACCTGGTGCACCTGCTTAAGCCTGGAGTCCCTTCCCGACTCTCCGGGGTAGTACCGGTACCCCCACTCGGTACTCTGTGGTAGTACCCGTAACCCTCTATAGTACTCTGGGGTGGTACCAGTACTCCCACCAGGTACTCCGGGGTAGTACCCGTAACCCTCATCGGTACTCCGGGGTGGTACCAGTACCCGCAACCGGCGCTCCGTGGTAGTACCGGTACCACCACTCGGCACTCCGGGGTGGTACCAGTACCCCCACCCACTACTACAGGGTACAACTGCTGTCCCTACGGTCGCGCGGGGATACACCCGACCTTTCTATCTCACCCACCACGTTAGGCCCGGTGTCCCTCCCCGACGTTCCGGGATAGAACCTGTTCCCCCAACAGTACTATGGGCTTGTACCGGAAACCTTTGTGATGCGCCGGAATTCACCTGTTGTCCCTACGGGCGCGCCCTGTTAGACCCGGCCTCCCTTCCTGAGCCCCCAGGGTAGGCCTGGTATCCCTACCTGGTGCACCTGCTTAAGCCTGGCGTCCCTTCCCGACGCTCCGGGGTAGTACCGGTACCCCCACTCGGTACTCCGTCGTAGTAACCGTAATCCTCATCGGTACTCCGGGGTAGTACCGGTACCCCCAAACGGTACACCGTGGTAGTACCCGTAACCATCTATGATACGCCGGGGTGGTACCAGTACCCGCACCCACTACTATAGGGTACAACTGCTGTCCCTACGGGCGGGCGGGGTTACACCCGACCTTTCTATCTCACCCACCACGTTAGGCCCAGTGTCCCTACCCGACGTTCCGGGATAGAACCTGTTTCCCCAACAGTACTATGGGGTTGTACCGGAAACCTTTGTGATGCGCCGGAGTTCACCTGTTGTCCCCATGGGCGCGCCCTGTTAGACACGGCCTCCCTTTCTGAGCCCCCAAGGTAGGCCTGGTATCCCTACCTGGTGCACCTGCTTAAGCCTGGCGTCCCTTCCCGACGCTTTGGGTAGTACCGGTACCCCCACTCGGTACTCTGTCGTAGTAACCGTAATCCTCCTCGGTACTTCGGGGTATTACCGGTATCCCCAAACGGTACACCGTAGTAGTACCCGTAACCCTCATCGGTAATCCAGGGTGGTACCAGTACCCGCAACCGGCGCTCCGGGGTAGTACCGGTACCACCACTCGGCACTCCGGGGTGGTACCAGTACCCCCACCCAGTACTACAGGGTACAACTGCTGTCCCTACGGGCGCGCGATGTTAGACTCGCCCTTACTACCTAACCCTCTGCGTTAGGCCCGGTGTCCCTTCCCGACGTTCCGGGATAGAACCTGTTCCCCCAACAGTACTATGGGGTTGTACCGGAAACCTTTGTGATGCGCCGGAGTTCACCTGTTGTCCCTACAGGCGCGCCCTGTTACACACGGCCTCCCTTCCTGAGCCCCCAGGGTAGGCCTGGTATCCCTACCTGGAGGACCTGCTTAAGCCTGGCGTCCCTTCCCGACGCTCCGGGGTAGTACCGGTACCCCCACCTGGTGCTCCTGGGTGGTACCTGTAACCCTCTACGGTACTCCGGAGTGGTAACAGTACTCCCACCCGGTACTACAGGTAGTACCCTTAACCCTCATCGGTACTCCGGGGTGGTACCAGTACCCGCAACCGGCGCTCCGGGGTAGTACCGGTACCACCACTCGGCACTCTGGGGTGCTACCAGTACTCCCACCAGGTACTCCGGGGTAGTACCCATAACCCTCATCGGTACTCTGGGGTGGTACCAGTACCCCCACCAGTACTACAGGGTACAACTGCTGTCCCTACGGGCACGCGGGGTTAGACTTGCCCTTACTACCTGACCCTCTGCATTAGGCCCGGTGTCCCTACCCGACGTTCCGGGATAGAACCTGTTCCCCCAACAGTACTATGGGGTTGTAAGGGAAGACTTTGTGATGCGCCGGAGTTCACCTGTTGTCCCTATGGGAGCGCCCTGTTAGACCCGGCCTCCCTTCCTGAGCCCCCAGGGTAGGCCTGGTATCCCTACCTGGTGCTCCGGGGAGGCCTGGCATACCTTCCTGACGCTCCGGGGTAGTACCGGTACCCCCACTCGGTACTCCGTGGTAGTCCCCGCAATCCTCATCGGTACTCCGGGTTAGTACCCGTGCCCCCACCAGGTACTCCGGGGTAGTACCCGTAACCCTCATCGGTACTCCGGGGTGGTACCGGTACCCGCAACCGGCGCTCTGGGGTAGTACCGGTACCACCACTCGGCACTCTGGGGTGCTACCAGTACCCCCACCCAGTACTACAGGGTACAACTGCTGTCCCTACGGGCGCGCGGGGTTAGACTCGCCCTTACTACCTGACCCTCTGCATTAGGCCCGGTGTCCCTCCCCGACGTTCCGGGATAGAACCTGTTCCCCCAGCAGTACTACGAGGTTCTACCGGAAACCTTTGTGATGCGCCGGAGTTCACCTGTTGTCCCTACGGGCGCACCCTTTTAGACCAGGCCTGCCTTCCTGACCCCCCACGGTAGGCCTGGTATCCCTACCTGGTGCACCTGCTTAAGCCTGGAGTCCCTTCCCGACGCTCCGGGGTAGTACCGGTACCCCCACTCGGTACTCCGGGGTAGTACCCGTAACCCTCATCGGTACTCTGGGGTGGTACCAGTACCCCCACCCAGTACTACAGGGTACATCTGCTGTCCCTACGGGCGCGCTGGGTTACACCCGACCTTTCTATCTCACCCACCACGTTAGGCCCGGTGTCCCTACCCGACGTTCCGGGATAGAACCTGTTCCCCCAACAGTACTATGGGGTTGTACCAGAAACCTTTGTGATGCGCCGGAGTTCACCTGTTGTCCCTACGGGCGCGCCCTGTTAGACCCGGCCTCCCTTCCTGAGCCCCCAGGGTAGGCCTGGTATCCCAACCTGGTGCACCTGCTTAAGCCTGGCGTCCCTTCCCGACGCTCCGGGGTAGTACCGGTACCCCCACCTGGTGCTCCTGGGTGGTACCTGTAACCCTCTACGGCACTCCGGGGTGGTACCAGTACTCCCACCAGGTACTCCGGGGTAGTACCCGTAACCCTCATCGGTTCTCCGGGGTGGTACCAGTACCCGCAGCCGGCGCTTCGGGGTAGTACCGGTACCCCGACTCGGCACTCCGGGGTGGTACCAGTACCCCCACCCAGTACTACAGGGTACAACTGCTGTCCCTACGGGCGAGCGGGGTTACACCCGCCCTTTCTACCTGACCCTGCGTGTTAGGCCCTGTGTCCCTACCCAACGTTCCAGGATAGAACCTGTTCCCCCAACAGTACTATGGGCTTCTAGCGGAAACCTTTGTGATGTGCCGGAGTTCACCTGTTGTCCCTATGGGCGCGCCCTCTTACACCCGGCCTCCCTTCCTGAGCCCCCAGGGTAGGCCTGGTATCCCTACCTGGTGCACCTGCTTAAGCCTGGCGTCCCTTCCCGACGCTCCGGGGTAGTACCGGTACCCCCACCTGGTGCTCCTGGGTGGTACCTGTAACCCTTTACGGCACTCCGGTGTGGTACCAGTACTCCCACCAGCTACTCTGGGTAGTACCCGTAACCGTCATCGCTACTCCGGCGTGGTACCTGTACCCGCAACCGGCGCTCCGGGGTGGTACCGGTACCACCACTCGGCACTCCGGGGTTCTACCAGTACCCCCACCCAGTACTACAGGGTACAACTGCTGTCCCTACGGGCGCGCGGGGTTAGACTCGCCCTTACTACCTGACCCTCTGCATTAGGCCCGGTGTCCCTACCCGACGTTCCGGGATAGAACCTGTTCCCCCAACAGTACTATGGGCTTGTAACGGAAACCTTTGTGATGCGCCGGAGTTCACCTGTTGTCCCTACGGGCGCGCCCTGTTAGACCCGGCCTCCCTTCCTGAGCCCCCAGGGTAGGCCTGGTATCCCAACCTGGTGCACCTGCTTAAGCCTGGCGTCCCTTCCCGACGCTCCGGGGTAGTACCGGTACCCCCACTCGGTACTCCGTCGTAGTAACCGTAATCCTCATCGGTACTCCGGGGTAGTACCGGTACCCCCAAACGGTACACCGTGGTAGTACCCGTAACCCTCATCGGTACTCCGGGGTGGTACCAGTACCCACAACCGGCGCTCCGGGGTAGTACCGGTACCACCACTCGGCACTCCGGGGTGGTACCAGTACCCCCACCCAGTACTACAGGGTACAACTGCTGTCCCTACGGGCGCGCGGGTTTAGTCTCGCCCTTACTACCTGACCCTCTGCATTAGGCCCGGTGTCCCTACCCGACGTTCCGGGATAGAACCTGTTCCCCCAACAGTACTATGGGGTTGTACCGGAAACCTTTGTGATGCGCCGGAGTTCACCTGTTGTCCCTACGGGCGCGCCCTGTTAGACCCGGCCTCCCTTCCTGAGCCCCCAGGGTAGGCCTGGTATCCCTACCTGGTGCACCTGCTTAAGCCTGGCGTCCCTTCCCAACGCTCCGGGGTAGTACCGGTACCCCCACTCGGTACTCCGGGGTAGTACCCGTAACCCTCATCGGTACTCTGGGGTGGTACCAGTACCCCCACCCAGTACTACAGGGTACATCTGCTGTCCCTACGGGCGCGCTGGGTTACACCCGACCTTTCTATCTCACCCACCACGTTAGGCCCGGTGTCCCTACCCGACGTTCCGGGATAGAACCTGTTCCCCCAACAGTACTATGGGGTTGTACCAGAAACCTTTGTGATGCGCCGGAGTTCACCTGTTGTCCCTACGGGCGCGCCTTGTTAGAGCCGGCCTCCCTTCCTGAGCCCCCAGGGTAGGCCTGGTATCCCAACCTGGTGCACCTGCTTAAGCCTGGCGTCCCTTCCCGACGCTCCGGGGTAGTACCGGTACCCCCACTCGGTACTCCGTCGTAGTAACCGTAATCCTCCTCGGTACTCCGGGGTAGTACTGGTACCCCCAAACGGTACACCGTGGTAGTACCCGTAACCCTCATCGGTACTCCGGGGTGGTACCAGTACCCGCAACCGGCGCTCCGTGGTAGTACCGGTACCACCACTCGGCACTCCGGGGTGGTACCAGTACCCCCACCCAGTACTACTACGGGGTACAACTGCTGTCCCTACGGGCGCGCGGGGTTACACCCGACCTTTCTATCTCACCCACCACGTTAGGCCCGGTGTCCCTCCCCGACGTTCCGGGATAGAACCTGTTCCCCCAACAGTACTATGGGCTTGTACCGGAAACCTTTGTGATGCGCCGGAGTTCACCTCTTGTCCCTACGGGCGCGCCCTGTTAGACCCGGCCTCCCTTCCTGAGCCCCCAGGGTAGGCCTGGTATCCCTACCTGGTGCACCTGCTTAAGCCTGGCGTCCCTTCCCGACGCTCCGGGGTAGTACCGGTACCCCCACTCGGTACTCCGTGGTAGTACCCGTAACCCTCATCGGTACTCTGGGGTGGTACCAGTACCCCCACCCAGTACTACAGGGTACAACTGCTGTCCCTACGGGCGGGCGGGGTTACACCCGACCTTTCTATCTCACCCACTACATTAGGCCCGGTGTCCCTTCCCGACGTTCCGGGATAGAACCTGTTCCCCCAACAGGACTATGGGGTTGTACCGGAAGCCTCTGTGATGCGCCGGAGTTCACCTGTTCTCCCTACAGGCACGCCCTTTAGACCCGGACTCCTTTCCTGAGCCCCCAGGGTAGGCCTGGTATCCCTACCTGGTGCACCTGCTTAAGCCTGGAGTCCCTTTCCGACTCTCCGGGGTAGTACCGGTACCCCCGCTCGGTACTCTGTGGTAGTACCCGTAACCCTCTATAGTACTCTGGGGTGGTACCAGTACTCCCACCAGGTACTCCGGGGTAGTACCCGTAACCCTCATCGGTACTCCGGGGTGGTACCAGTACCCGCAACCGGCGCTCCGTGGTAGTACCGGTACCACCACTCGGCACTCCGGGGTGGTACCAGTACCCCCACCCACTACTACAGGGTACAACTGCTGTCCCTACGGTCGCGCGGGGATACACCCGACCTTTCTATCTCACCCACCACGTTAGGCCCGGTGTCCCTCCCCGACGTTCCGGGATAGAACCTGTTCCCCCAACAGTACTATGGGCTTGTACCGGAAACCTTTGTGATGCGCCGGAATTCACCTGTTGTCCCTACGGGCGCGCCCTGTTAGACCCGGCCTCCCTTCCTGAGCCCCCAGGGTAGGCCTGGTATCCCTACCTGGTGCACCTGCTTAAGCCTGGCGTCCCTTCCCGACGCTCCGGGGTAGTACCGGTACCCCCACTCGGTACTCCGTCGTAGTAACCGTAATCCTCATCGGTACTCCGGGGTAGTACCGGTACCCCCAAACGGTACACCGTGGTAGTACCCGTAACCATCTATGATACGCCGGGGTGGTACCAGTACCCGCACCCACTACTATAGGGTACAACTGCTGTCCCTACGGGCGGGCGGGGTTACACCCGACCTTTCTATCTCACCCACCACGTTAGGCCCAGTGTCCCTACCCGACGTTCCGGGATAGAACCTGTTTCCCCAACAGTACTATGGGGTTGTACCGGAAACCTTTGTGATGCGCCGGAGTTCACCTGTTGTCCCCATGGGCGCGCCCTGTTAGACACGGCCTCCCTTTCTGAGCCCCCAAGGTAGGCCTGGTATCCCTACCTGGTGCACCTGCTTAAGCCTGGCGTCCCTTCCCGACGCTTTGGGTAGTACCGGTACCCCCACTCGGTACTCTGTCGTAGTAACCGTAATCCTCCTCGGTACTTCGGGGTATTACCGGTATCCCCAAACGGTACACCGTAGTAGTACCCGTAACCCTCATCGGTAATCCAGGGTGGTACCAGTACCCGCAACCGGCGCTCCGGGGTAGTACCGGTACCACCACTCGGCACTCCGGGGTGGTACCAGTACCCCCACCCAGTACTACAGGGTACAACTGCTGTCCCTACGGGCGCGCGATGTTAGACTCGCCCTTACTACCTAACCCTCTGCGTTAGGCCCGGTGTCCCTTCCCGACGTTCCGGGATAGAACCTGTTCCCCCAACAGTACTATGGGGTTGTACCGGAAACCTTTGTGATGCGCCGGAGTTCACCTGTTGTCCCTACAGGCGCGCCCTGTTACACACGGCCTCCCTTCCTGAGCCCCCAGGGTAGGCCTGGTATCCCTACCTGGAGGACCTGCTTAAGCCTGGCGTCCCTTCCCGACGCTCCGGGGTAGTACCGGTACCCCCACCTGGTGCTCCTGGGTGGTACCTGTAACCCTCTACGGTACTCCGGAGTGGTAACAGTACTCCCACCCGGTACTACAGGTAGTACCCTTAACCCTCATCGGTACTCCGGGGTGGTACCAGTACCCGCAACCGGCGCTCCGGGGTAGTACCGGTACCACCACTCGGCACTCTGGGGTGCTACCAGTACTCCCACCAGGTACTCCGGGGTAGTACCCATAACCCTCATCGGTACTCTGGGGTGGTACCAGTACCCCCACCAGTACTACAGGGTACAACTGCTGTCCCTACGGGCACGCGGGGTTAGACTTGCCCTTACTACCTGACCCTCTGCATTAGGCCCGGTGTCCCTACCCGACGTTCCGGGATAGAACCTGTTCCCCCAACAGTACTATGGGGTTGTAAGGGAAGACTTTGTGATGCGCCGGAGTTCACCTGTTGTCCCTATGGGAGCGCCCTGTTAGACCCGGCCTCCCTTCCTGAGCCCCCAGGGTAGGCCTGGTATCCCTACCTGGTGCTCCGGGGAGGCCTGGCATACCTTCCTGACGCTCCGGGGTAGTACCGGTACCCCCACTCGGTACTCCGTGGTAGTCCCCGCAATCCTCATCGGTACTCCGGGTTAGTACCCGTGCCCCCACCAGGTACTCCGGGGTAGTACCCGTAACCCTCATCGGTACTCCGGGGTGGTACCGGTACCCGCAACCGGCGCTCTGGGGTAGTACCGGTACCACCACTCGGCACTCTGGGGTGCTACCAGTACCCCCACCCAGTACTACAGGGTACAACTGCTGTCCCTACGGGCGCGCGGGGTTAGACTCGCCCTTACTACCTGACCCTCTGCATTAGGCCCGGTGTCCCTCCCCGACGTTCCGGGATAGAACCTGTTCCCCCAGCAGTACTACGAGGTTCTACCGGAAACCTTTGTGATGCGCCGGAGTTCACCTGTTGTCCCTACGGGCGCACCCTTTTAGACCAGGCCTGCCTTCCTGACCCCCCACGGTAGGCCTGGTATCCCTACCTGGTGCACCTGCTTAAGCCTGGAGTCCCTTCCCGACGCTCCGGGGTAGTACCGGTACCCCCACTCGGTACTCCGGGGTAGTACCCGTAACCCTCATCGGTACTCTGGGGTGGTACCAGTACCCCCACCCAGTACTACAGGGTACATCTGCTGTCCCTACGGGCGCGCTGGGTTACACCCGACCTTTCTATCTCACCCACCACGTTAGGCCCGGTGTCCCTACCCGACGTTCCGGGATAGAACCTGTTCCCCCAACAGTACTATGGGGTTGTACCAGAAACCTTTGTGATGCGCCGGAGTTCACCTGTTGTCCCTACGGGCGCGCCCTGTTAGACCCGGCCTCCCTTCCTGAGCCCCCAGGGTAGGCCTGGTATCCCAACCTGGTGCACCTGCTTAAGCCTGGCGTCCCTTCCCGACGCTCCGGGGTAGTACCGGTACCCCCACCTGGTGCTCCTGGGTGGTACCTGTAACCCTCTACGGCACTCCGGGGTGGTACCAGTACTCCCACCAGGTACTCCGGGGTAGTACCCGTAACCCTCATCGGTTCTCCGGGGTGGTACCAGTACCCGCAGCCGGCGCTTCGGGGTAGTACCGGTACCCCGACTCGGCACTCCGGGGTGGTACCAGTACCCCCACCCAGTACTACAGGGTACAACTGCTGTCCCTACGGGCGAGCGGGGTTACACCCGCCCTTTCTACCTGACCCTGCGTGTTAGGCCCTGTGTCCCTACCCAACGTTCCAGGATAGAACCTGTTCCCCCAACAGTACTATGGGCTTCTAGCGGAAACCTTTGTGATGTGCCGGAGTTCACCTGTTGTCCCTATGGGCGCGCCCTCTTACACCCGGCCTCCCTTCCTGAGCCCCCAGGGTAGGCCTGGTATCCCTACCTGGTGCACCTGCTTAAGCCTGGCGTCCCTTCCCGACGCTCCGGGGTAGTACCGGTACCCCCACCTGGTGCTCCTGGGTGGTACCTGTAACCCTTTACGGCACTCCGGTGTGGTACCAGTACTCCCGCCAGGTACTCCGGGGTAGTACCCGTAACCGTCATCGCTACTCCGGCGTGGTACCTGTACCCGCAACCGGCGCTCCGGGGTGGTACCGGTACCACCACTCGGCACTCCGGGGTTCTACCAGTACCCCCACCCAGTACTACAGGGTACAACTGCTGTCCCTACGGGCGCGCGGGGTTAGACTCGCCCTTACTACCTGACCCTCTGCATTAGGCCCGGTGTCCCTACCCGACGTTCCGGGATAGAACCTGTTCCCCCAACAGTACTATGGGCTTGTAACGGAAACCTTTGTGATGCGCCGGAGTTCACCTGTTGTCCCTACGGGCGCGCCCTGTTAGACCCGGCCTCCCTTCCTGAGCCCCCAGGGTAGGCCTGGTATCCCAACCTGGTGCACCTGCTTAAGCCTGGCGTCCCTTCCCGACGCTCCGGGGTAGTACCGGTACCCCCACTCGGTACTCCGTCGTAGTAACCGTAATCCTCATCGGTACTCCGGGGTAGTACCGGTACCCCCAAACGGTACACCGTGGTAGTACCCGTAACCCTCATCGGTACTCCGGGGTGGTACCAGTACCCACAACCGGCGCTCCGGGGTAGTACCGGTACCACCACTCGGCACTCCGGGGTGGTACCAGTACCCCCACCCACTACTACAGGGTACAACTGCTGTCCCTACGGGCGCGCGGGTTTAGTCTCGCCCTTACTACCTGACCCTCTGCATTAGGCCCGGTGTCCCTACCCGACGTTCCGGGATAGAACCTGTTCCCCCAACAGTACTATGGGGTTGTACCGGAAACCTTTGTGATGCGCCGGAGTTCACCTGTTGTCCCTACGGGCGCGCCCTGTTAGACCCGGCCTCCCTTCCTGAGCCCCCAGGGTAGGCCTGGTATCCCTACCTGGTGCACCTGCTTAAGCCTGGCGTCCCTTCCCAACGCTCCGGGGTAGTACCGGTACCCCCACTCGGTACTCCGGGGTAGTACCCGTAACCCTCATCGGTACTCTGGGGTGGTACCAGTACCCCCACCCAGTACTACAGGGTACATCTGCTGTCCCTACGGGCGCGCTGGGTTACACCCGACCTTTCTATCTCACCCACCACGTTAGGCCCGGTGTCCCTACCCGACGTTCCGGGATAGAACCTGTTCCCCCAACAGTACTATGGGGTTGTACCAGAAACCTTTGTGATGCGCCGGAGTTCACCTGTTGTCCCTACGGGCGCGCCTTGTTAGAGCCGGCCTCCCTTCCTGAGCCCCCAGGGTAGGCCTGGTATCCCAACCTGGTGCACCTGCTTAAGCCTGGCGTCCCTTCCCGACGCTCCGAGGTAGTACCGGTACCCCCACTCGGTACTCCGTCGTAGTAACCGTAATCCTCCTCGGTACTCCGGGGTAGTACTGGTACCCCCAAACGGTACACCGTGGTAGTACCCGTAACCCTCATCGGTACTCCGGGGTGGTACCAGTACCCGCAACCGGCGCTCCGTGGTAGTACCGGTACCACCACTCGGCACTCCGGGGTGGTACCAGTACCCCCACCCAGTACTACTACGGGGTACAACTGCTGTCCCTACGGGCGCGCGGGGTTACACCCGACCTTTCTATCTCACCCACCACGTTAGGCCCGGTGTCCCTCCCCGACGTTCCGGGATAGAACCTGTTCCCCCAACAGTACTATGGGGTTGTACCGGAAACCTTTGTGATGCGCCGGAGTTCACCTCTTGTCCCTACAGGCGCGCCCTGTTACACACGGCCTCCCTTCCTGAGCCCCCAGGGTAGGCCTGGTATCCCTACCTGGAGGACCTGCTTAAGCCTGGCGTCCCTTCCCGACGCTCCGGGGTAGTACCGGTACCCCCACCTGGTGCTCCTGGGTGGTACCTGTAACCCTCTACGGTACTCCGGAGTGGTAACAGTACTCCCACCCGGTACTACAGGTAGTACCCTTAACCCTCATCGGTACTCCGGGGTGGTACCAGTACCCGCAACCGGCGCTCCGGGGTAGTACCGGTACCACCACTCGGCACTCTGGGGTGCTACCAGTACTCCCACCAGGTACTCCGGGGTAGTACCCATAACCCTCATCGGTACTCTGGGGTGGTACCAGTACCCCCACCAGTACTACAGGGTACAACTGCTGTCCCTACGGGCACGCGGGGTTAGACTTGCCCTTACTACCTGACCCTCTGCATTAGGCCCGGTGTCCCTACCCGACGTTCCGGGATAGAACCTGTTCCCCCAACAGTACTATGGGGTTGTAAGGGAAGACTTTGTGATGCGCCGGAGTTCACCTGTTGTCCCTATGGGAGCGCCCTGTTAGACCCGGCCTCCCTTCCTGAGCCCCCAGGGTAGGCCTGGTATCCCTACCTGGTGCTCCGGGGAGGCCTGGCATACCTTCCTGACGCTCCGGGGTAGTACCGGTACCCCCACTCGGTACTCCGTGGTAGTCCCCGCAATCCTCATCGGTACTCCGGGTTAGTACCCGTGCCCCCACCAGGTACTCCGGGGTAGTACCCGTAACCCTCATCGGTACTCCGGGGTGGTACCGGTACCCGCAACCGGCGCTCTGGGGTAGTACCGGTACCACCACTCGGCACTCTGGGGTGCTACCAGTACCCCCACCCAGTACTACAGGGTACAACTGCTGTCCCTACGGGCGCGCGGGGTTAGACTCGCCCTTACTACCTGACCCTCTGCATTAGGCCCGGTGTCCCTCCCCGACGTTCCGGGATAGAACCTGTTCCCCCAGCAGTACTACGAGGTTCTACCGGAAACCTTTGTGATGCGCCGGAGTTCACCTGTTGTCCCTACGGGCGCACCCTTTTAGACCAGGCCTGCCTTCCTGACCCCCCACGGTAGGCCTGGTATCCCTACCTGGTGCACCTGCTTAAGCCTGGAGTCCCTTCCCGACGCTCCGGGGTAGTACCGGTACCCCCACTCGGTACTCCGGGGTAGTACCCGTAACCCTCATCGGTACTCTGGGGTGGTACCAGTACCCCCACCCAGTACTACAGGGTACATCTGCTGTCCCTACGGGCGCGCTGGGTTACACCCGACCTTTCTATCTCACCCACCACGTTAGGCCCGGTGTCCCTACCCGACGTTCCGGGATAGAACCTGTTCCCCCAACAGTACTATGGGGTTGTACCAGAAACCTTTGTGATGCGCCGGAGTTCACCTGTTGTCCCTACGGGCGCGCCCTGTTAGACCCGGCCTCCCTTCCTGAGCCCCCAGGGTAGGCCTGGTATCCCAACCTGGTGCACCTGCTTAAGCCTGGCGTCCCTTCCCGACGCTCCGGGGTAGTACCGGTACCCCCACCTGGTGCTCCTGGGTGGTACCTGTAACCCTCTACGGCACTCCGGGGTGGTACCAGTACTCCCACCAGGTACTCCGGGGTAGTACCCGTAACCCTCATCGGTTCTCCGGGGTGGTACCAGTACCCGCAGCCGGCGCTTCGGGGTAGTACCGGTACCCCGACTCGGCACTCCGGGGTGGTACCAGTACCCCCACCCAGTACTACAGGGTACAACTGCTGTCCCTACGGGCGAGCGGGGTTACACCCGCCCTTTCTACCTGACCCTGCGTGTTAGGCCCTGTGTCCCTACCCAACGTTCCAGGATAGAACCTGTTCCCCCAACAGTACTATGGGCTTCTAGCGGAAACCTTTGTGATGTGCCGGAGTTCACCTGTTGTCCCTATGGGCGCGCCCTCTTACACCCGGCCTCCCTTCCTGAGCCCCCAGGGTAGGCCTGGTATCCCTACCTGGTGCACCTGCTTAAGCCTGGCGTCCCTTCCCGACGCTCCGGGGTAGTACCGGTACCCCCACCTGGTGCTCCTGGGTGGTACCTGTAACCCTTTACGGCACTCCGGTGTGGTACCAGTACTCCCGCCAGGTACTCCGGGGTAGTACCCGTAACCGTCATCGCTACTCCGGCGTGGTACCTGTACCCGCAACCGGCGCTCCGGGGTGGTACCGGTACCACCACTCGGCACTCCGGGGTTCTACCAGTACCCCCACCCAGTACTACAGGGTACAACTGCTGTCCCTACGGGCGCGCGGGGTTAGACTCGCCCTTACTACCTGACCCTCTGCATTAGGCCCGGTGTCCCTACCCGACGTTCCGGGATAGAACCTGTTCCCCCAACAGTACTATGGGCTTGTAACGGAAACCTTTGTGATGCGCCGGAGTTCACCTGTTGTCCCTACGGGCGCGCCCTGTTAGACCCGGCCTCCCTTCCTGAGCCCCCAGGGTAGGCCTGGTATCCCAACCTGGTGCACCTGCTTAAGCCTGGCGTCCCTTCCCGACGCTCCGGGGTAGTACCGGTACCCCCACTCGGTACTCCGTCGTAGTAACCGTAATCCTCATCGGTACTCCGGGGTAGTACCGGTACCCCCAAACGGTACACCGTGGTAGTACCCGTAACCCTCATCGGTACTCCGGGGTGGTACCAGTACCCACAACCGGCGCTCCGGGGTAGTACCGGTACCACCACTCGGCACTCCGGGGTGGTACCAGTACCCCCACCCACTACTACAGGGTACAACTGCTGTCCCTACGGGCGCGCGGGTTTAGTCTCGCCCTTACTACCTGACCCTCTGCATTAGGCCCGGTGTCCCTACCCGACGTTCCGGGATAGAACCTGTTCCCCCAACAGTACTATGGGGTTGTACCGGAAACCTTTGTGATGCGCCGGAGTTCACCTGTTGTCCCTACGGGCGCGCCCTGTTAGACCCGGCCTCCCTTCCTGAGCCCCCAGGGTAGGCCTGGTATCCCTACCTGGTGCACCTGCTTAAGCCTGGCGTCCCTTCCCAACGCTCCGGGGTAGTACCGGTACCCCCACTCGGTACTCCGGGGTAGTACCCGTAACCCTCATCGGTACTCTGGGGTGGTACCAGTACCCCCACCCAGTACTACAGGGTACATCTGCTGTCCCTACGGGCGCGCTGGGTTACACCCGACCTTTCTATCTCACCCACCACGTTAGGCCCGGTGTCCCTACCCGACGTTCCGGGATAGAACCTGTTCCCCCAACAGTACTATGGGGTTGTACCAGAAACCTTTGTGATGCGCCGGAGTTCACCTGTTGTCCCCATGGGCGCGCCCTGTTAGACACGGCCTCCCTTTCTGAGCCCCCAAGGTAGGCCTGGTATCCCTACCTGGTGCACCTGCTTAAGCCTGGCGTCCCTTCCCGACGCTTTGGGTAGTACCGGTACCCCCACTCGGTACTCTGTCGTAGTAACCGTAATCCTCCTCGGTACTTCGGGGTATTACCGGTATCCCCAAACGGTACACCGTAGTAGTACCCGTAACCCTCATCGGTAATCCAGGGTGGTACCAGTACCCGCAACCGGCGCTCCGGGGTAGTACCGGTACCACCACTCGGCACTCCGGGGTGGTACCAGTACCCCCACCCAGTACTACAGGGTACAACTGCTGTCCCTACGGGCGCGCGATGTTAGACTCGCCCTTACTACCTAACCCTCTGCGTTAGGCCCGGTGTCCCTTCCCGACGTTCCGGGATAGAACCTGTTCCCCCAACAGTACTATGGGGTTGTACCGGAAACCTTTGTGATGCGCCGGAGTTCACCTGTTGTCCCTACAGGCGCGCCCTGTTACACACGGCCTCCCTTCCTGAGCCCCCAGGGTAGGCCTGGTATCCCTACCTGGAGGACCTGCTTAAGCCTGGCGTCCCTTCCCGACGCTCCGGGGTAGTACCGGTACCCCCACCTGGTGCTCCTGGGTGGTACCTGTAACCCTCTACGGTACTCCGGAGTGGTAACAGTACTCCCACCCGGTACTACAGGTAGTACCCTTAACCCTCATCGGTACTCCGGGGTGGTACCAGTACCCGCAACCGGCGCTCCGGGGTAGTACCGGTACCACCACTCGGCACTCTGGGGTGCTACCAGTACTCCCACCAGGTACTCCGGGGTAGTACCCATAACCCTCATCGGTACTCTGGGGTGGTACCAGTACCCCCACCAGTACTACAGGGTACAACTGCTGTCCCTACGGGCACGCGGGGTTAGACTTGCCCTTACTACCTGACCCTCTGCATTAGGCCCGGTGTCCCTACCCGACGTTCCGGGATAGAACCTGTTCCCCCAACAGTACTATGGGGTTGTAAGGGAAGACTTTGTGATGCGCCGGAGTTCACCTGTTGTCCCTATGGGAGCGCCCTGTTAGACCCGGCCTCCCTTCCTGAGCCCCCAGGGTAGGCCTGGTATCCCTACCTGGTGCTCCGGGGAGGCCTGGCATACCTTCCTGACGCTCCGGGGTAGTACCGGTACCCCCACTCGGTACTCCGTGGTAGTCCCCGCAATCCTCATCGGTACTCCGGGTTAGTACCCGTGCCCCCACCAGGTACTCCGGGGTAGTACCCGTAACCCTCATCGGTACTCCGGGGTGGTACCGGTACCCGCAACCGGCGCTCTGGGGTAGTACCGGTACCACCACTCGGCACTCTGGGGTGCTACCAGTACCCCCACCCAGTACTACAGGGTACAACTGCTGTCCCTACGGGCGCGCGGGGTTAGACTCGCCCTTACTACCTGACCCTCTGCATTAGGCCCGGTGTCCCTCCCCGACGTTCCGGGATAGAACCTGTTCCCCCAGCAGTACTACGAGGTTCTACCGGAAACCTTTGTGATGCGCCGGAGTTCACCTGTTGTCCCTACGGGCGCACCCTTTTAGACCAGGCCTGCCTTCCTGACCCCCCACGGTAGGCCTGGTATCCCTACCTGGTGCACCTGCTTAAGCCTGGCGTCCCTTCCCGACGCTCCGGGGTAGTACCGGTACCCCCACTCGGTACTCCGTGGTAGTACCCGTAACCCTCATCGGTACTCTGGGGTGGTACCAGTACCCCCACCCAGTACTACAGGGTACAACTGCTGTCCCTACGGGCGGGCGGGGTTACACCCGACCTTTCTATCTCACCCACTACATTAGGCCCGGTGTCCCTTCCCGACGTTCCGGGATAGAACCTGTTCCCCCAACAGGACTATGGGGTTGTACCGGAAGCCTCTGTGATGCGCCGGAGTTCACCTGTTCTCCCTACAGGCACGCCCTTTAGACCCGGACTCCTTTCCTGAGCCCCCAGGGTAGGCCTGGTATCCCTACCTGGTGCACCTGCTTAAGCCTGGAGTCCCTTCCCGACTCTCCGGGGTAGTACCGGTACCCCCACTCGGTACTCTGTGGTAGTACCCGTAACCCTCTATAGTACTCTGGGGTGGTACCAGTACTCCCACCAGGTACTCCGGGGTAGTACCCGTAACCCTCATCGGTACTCCGGGGTGGTACCAGTACCCGCAACCGGCGCTCCGGGGTAGTACCGGTACCACCACTCGGCACTCCGGGGTGGTACCAGTACCCCCACCCAGTACTACAGGGTACAACTGCTGTCCCTACGGGCGCGCGGGGTTAGACTCGCCCTTACTACCTGACCCTCTGCATTAGGCCCGGTGTCCCTACCCGACGTTCCGGGATAGAACCTGTTCCCCCAACAGTACTATGGGCTTGTAACGGAAACCTTTGTGATGCGCCGGAGTTCACCTGTTGTCCCTACGGGCGCGCCCTGTTAGACCCGGCCTCCCTTCCTGAGCCCCCAGGGTAGGCCTGGTATCCCAACCTGGTGCACCTGCTTAAGCCTGGCGTCCCTTCCCGACGCTCCGGGGTAGTACCGGTACCCCCACTCGCTACTCCGTCGTAGTAACCGTAATCCTCATCGGTACTCCGGGGTAGTACCGGTACCCCCAAACGGTACACCGTGGTAGTACCCGTAACCCTCATCGGTACTCCGGGGTGGTACCAGTACCCGCAACCGGCGCTCCGGGGTAGTACCGGTACCACCACTCGGCACTCCGGGGTGGTACCAGTACCCCCACCCAGTACTACAGGGTACAACTGCTGTCCCTACGGGCGCGCGGGTTTAGTCTCGCCCTTACTACCTGACCCTCTGCATTAGGCCCGGTGTCCCTACCCGACGTTCCGGGATAGAACCTGTTCCCCCAACAGTACTATGGGGTTGTACCGGAAACCTTTGTGATGCGCCGGAGTTCACCTGTTGTCCCTACGGGCGCGCCCTGTTAGACCCGGCCTCCCTTCCTGAGCCCCCAGGGTAGGCCTGGTATCCCTACCTGGTGCACCTGCTTCAGCCTGGTGTCCCTTCCCAACGCTCCGGGGTAGTACCGGTACCCCCACTCGGTACTCCGGGGTAGTACCCGTAACCCTCATCGGTACTCTGGGGTGGTACCAGTACCCCCACCCAGTACTACATGGTACATCTGCTGTCCCTACGGGCGCGCTGGGTTACACCCGACCTTTCTATCTCACCCACCACGTTAGGCCCGGTGTCCCTACCCGACGTTCCGGGATAGAACCTGTTCCCCCAACAGTACTATGGGGTTGTACCAGAAACCTTTGTGATGCGCCGGAGTTCACCTGTTGTCCCTACGGGCGCGCCCTGTTAGACCCGGCCTCCCTTCCTGAGCCCCCAGGGTAGGCCTGGTATCCCAACCTGGTGCACCTGCTTAAGCCTGGCGTCCCTTCCCGACGCTCCGAGGTAGTACCGGTACCCCCACTCGGTACTCCGTCGTAGTAACCGTAATCCTCCTCGGTACTCCGGGGTAGTACCGGTACCCCCAAACGGTACACCGTGGTAGTACCCGTAACCCTCATCGGTACTCCGGGGTGGTACCAGTACCCGCAACCGGCGCTCCGTGGTAGTACCGGTACCACCACTCGGCACTCCGGGGTGGTACCAGTACCCCCACCCAGTACTACAGGGTACAACTGCTGTCCCTACGGGCGCGCGGGTTTAGTCTCGCCCTTACTACCTGACCCTCTGCATTAGGCCCGGTGTCCCTACCCGACGTTCCGGGATAGAACCTGTTCCCCCAACAGGACTATGGGGTTGTACCGGAAACCTTTGTGATGCGCCGGAGTTCACCTCTTGTCCCTACGGGCGCGCCCTGTTAGACCCGGCCTCCCTTCCTGAGCCCCCAGGGTAGGCCTGGTATCCCTACCTGGTGCACCTGCTTAAGCCTGGCGTCCCTTCCCGACGCTCCGGGGTAGTACCGGTACCCCCACTCGGTACTCCTCGTAGTACCCGTAACCCTCATCGGTACTCTGGGGTGGTACCAGTACCCCCACCCAGTACTACAGGGTACAACTGCTGTCCCTACGGGCGGGCGGGGTTACACCCGACCTTTCTATCTCACCCACTACATTAGGCCCGGTGTCCCTTCCCGACGTTCTGGGATAGAACCTGTTCCCCCAACAGGACTATGGGGTTGTACCGGAAGCCTCTGTGATGCGCCGGAGTTCACCTGTTCTCCCTACAGCCACGCCTTTAGACCCGGACTCCTTTCCTGAGCCCCCAGGGTAGGCCTGGTATCCCTACCTGGTGCACCTGCTTAAGCCTGGCGTCCCTTCCCGACGGTCCGGGGTAGTACCGGTACCCCCACCCGGTACTCCGTGGTAGTACCCGTAACCCTCTATAGTACTCCGGGGTGGTACCAGTACTCCCACCATGTACTCCGTGGTAGTACCCGTAACCCTCATCGGTACTCCGGGGTGGTACCTGTGCACGCAACCGGCACTCCGGGGTAGTACCGATACCACCACTCGGCACTCTGGGGTGGTACCAGTACCCCCACCCAGTACTAATACAGGGTACAACTGCTGTCCCTACGCGTGCGCGGCGTTAGACTCGCCCTTACTACCTGACCATCCGCGTTAGGCCCGGTGTCCCTACCCGACGTTCCGGGATAGAACCTGTTCTCCCAACAGTACTATGGGGTTGTACCAGAAACCTTTGTGATGCGCCGGAGTTCACCTGTTGTCCCTACGGGCGCGCCCTGTTAGACCCGGCCTCCCTTCCTGAGCCCCCAGGGTAGGCCTGGTATCCCAACCTGGTGCACCTGCTTAAGCCTGGCGTCCCTTCCCGACGCTCCGGGGTAGTACCGGTACCCCCACTCGGTACTCCGTGGTAGTACCCGTAACCCTCATCGGTACTCTGGGGTGGTACCAGTACCCCCACCCAGTACTACAGGGTACAACTGCTGTCCCTACGGGCGGGCGGGGTTACACCCGACCTTTCTATCTCACCCACTACATTAGGCCCGGTGTCCCTTCCCGACGTTCCGGGATAGAACCTGTTCCCCCAACAGGACTATGGGGTTGTACCGGAAGCCTCTGTGATGCGCCGGAGTTCACCTGTTCTCCCTACAGGCACGCCCTTTAGACCCGGACTCCTTTCCTGAGCCCCCAGGGTAGGCCTGGTATCCCTACCTGGTGCACCTGCTTAAGCCTGGAGTCCCTTCCCGACTCTCCGGGGTAGTACCGGTACCCCCACTCGGTACTCTGTGGTAGTACCCGTAACCCTCTATAGTACTCTGGGGTGGTACCAGTACTCCCACCAGGTACTCCGGGGTAGTACCCGTAACCCTCATCGGTACTCCGGGGTGGTACCAGTACCCGCAACCGGCGCTCCGTGGTAGTACCGGTACCACCACTCGGCACTCCGGGGTGGTACCAGTACCCCCACCCACTACTACAGGGTACAACTGCTGTCCCTACGGTCGCGCGGGGATACACCCGACCTTTCTATCTCACCCACCACGTTAGGCCCGGTGTCCCTCCCCGACGTTCCGGGATAGAACCTGTTCCCCCAACAGTACTATGGGCTTGTACCGGAAACCTTTGTGATGCGCCGGAATTCACCTGTTGTCCCTACGGGCGCGCCCTGTTAGACCCGGCCTCCCTTCCTGAGCCCCCAGGGTAGGCCTGGTATCCCTACCTGGTGCACCTGCTTAAGCCTGGCGTCCCTTCCCGACGCTCCGGGGTAGTACCGGTACCCCCACTCGGTACTCCGTCGTAGTAACCGTAATCCTCATCGGTACTCCGGGGTAGTACCGGTACCCCCAAACGGTACACCGTGGTAGTACCCGTAACCATCTATGATACGCCGGGGTGGTACCAGTACCCGCACCCACTACTATAGGGTACAACTGCTGTCCCTACGGGCGGGCGGGGTTACACCCGACCTTTCTATCTCACCCACCACGTTAGGCCCAGTGTCCCTACCCGACGTTCCGGGATAGAACCTGTTTCCCCAACAGTACTATGGGGTTGTACCGGAAACCTTTGTGATGCGCCGGAGTTCACCTGTTGTCCCCATGGGCGCGCCCTGTTAGACACGGCCTCCCTTTCTGAGCCCCCAAGGTAGGCCTGGTATCCCTACCTGGTGCACCTGCTTAAGCCTGGCGTCCCTTCCCGACGCTTTGGGTAGTACCGGTACCCCCACTCGGTACTCTGTCGTAGTAACCGTAATCCTCCTCGGTACTTCGGGGTATTACCGGTATCCCCAAACGGTACACCGTAGTAGTACCCGTAACCCTCATCGGTAATCCAGGGTGGTACCAGTACCCGCAACCGGCGCTCCGGGGTAGTACCGGTACCACCACTCGGCACTCCGGGGTGGTACCAGTACCCCCACCCAGTACTACAGGGTACAACTGCTGTCCCTACGGGCGCGCGATGTTAGACTCGCCCTTACTACCTAACCCTCTGCGTTAGGCCCGGTGTCCCTTCCCGACGTTCCGGGATAGAACCTGTTCCCCCAACAGTACTATGGGGTTGTACCGGAAACCTTTGTGATGCGCCGGAGTTCACCTGTTGTCCCTACAGGCGCGCCCTGTTACACACGGCCTCCCTTCCTGAGCCCCCAGGGTAGGCCTGGTATCCCTACCTGGAGGACCTGCTTAAGCCTGGCGTCCCTTCCCGACGCTCCGGGGTAGTACCGGTACCCCCACCTGGTGCTCCTGGGTGGTACCTGTAACCCTCTACGGTACTCCGGAGTGGTAACAGTACTCCCACCCGGTACTACAGGTAGTACCCTTAACCCTCATCGGTACTCCGGGGTGGTACCAGTACCCGCAACCGGCGCTCCGGGGTAGTACCGGTACCACCACTCGGCACTCTGGGGTGCTACCAGTACTCCCACCAGGTACTCCGGGGTAGTACCCATAACCCTCATCGGTACTCTGGGGTGGTACCAGTACCCCCACCAGTACTACAGGGTACAACTGCTGTCCCTACGGGCACGCGGGGTTAGACTTGCCCTTACTACCTGACCCTCTGCATTAGGCCCGGTGTCCCTACCCGACGTTCCGGGATAGAACCTGTTCCCCCAACAGTACTATGGGGTTGTAAGGGAAGACTTTGTGATGCGCCGGAGTTCACCTGTTGTCCCTATGGGAGCGCCCTGTTAGACCCGGCCTCCCTTCCTGAGCCCCCAGGGTAGGCCTGGTATCCCTACCTGGTGCTCCGGGGAGGCCTGGCATACCTTCCTGACGCTCCGGGGTAGTACCGGTACCCCCACTCGGTACTCCGTGGTAGTCCCCGCAATCCTCATCGGTACTCCGGGTTAGTACCCGTGCCCCCACCAGGTACTCCGGGGTAGTACCCGTAACCCTCATCGGTACTCCGGGGTGGTACCGGTACCCGCAACCGGCGCTCTGGGGTAGTACCGGTACCACCACTCGGCACTCTGGGGTGCTACCAGTACCCCCACCCAGTACTACAGGGTACAACTGCTGTCCCTACGGGCGCGCGGGGTTAGACTCGCCCTTACTACCTGACCCTCTGCATTAGGCCCGGTGTCCCTCCCCGACGTTCCGGGATAGAACCTGTTCCCCCAGCAGTACTACGAGGTTCTACCGGAAACCTTTGTGATGCGCCGGAGTTCACCTGTTGTCCCTACGGGCGCACCCTTTTAGACCAGGCCTGCCTTCCTGACCCCCCACGGTAGGCCTGGTATCCCTACCTGGTGCACCTGCTTAAGCCTGGAGTCCCTTCCCGACGCTCCGGGGTAGTACCGGTACCCCCACTCGGTACTCCGGGGTAGTACCCGTAACCCTCATCGGTACTCTGGGGTGGTACCAGTACCCCCACCCAGTACTACAGGGTACATCTGCTGTCCCTACGGGCGCGCTGGGTTACACCCGACCTTTCTATCTCACCCACCACGTTAGGCCCGGTGTCCCTACCCGACGTTCCGGGATAGAACCTGTTCCCCCAACAGTACTATGGGGTTGTACCAGAAACCTTTGTGATGCGCCGGAGTTCACCTGTTGTCCCTACGGGCGCGCCCTGTTAGACCCGGCCTCCCTTCCTGAGCCCCCAGGGTAGGCCTGGTATCCCAACCTGGTGCACCTGCTTAAGCCTGGCGTCCCTTCCCGACGCTCCGGGGTAGTACCGGTACCCCCACCTGGTGCTCCTGGGTGGTACCTGTAACCCTCTACGGCACTCCGGGGTGGTACCAGTACTCCCACCAGGTACTCCGGGGTAGTACCCGTAACCCTCATCGGTTCTCCGGGGTGGTACCAGTACCCGCAGCCGGCGCTTCGGGGTAGTACCGGTACCCCGACTCGGCACTCCGGGGTGGTACCAGTACCCCCACCCAGTACTACAGGGTACAACTGCTGTCCCTACGGGCGAGCGGGGTTACACCCGCCCTTTCTACCTGACCCTGCGTGTTAGGCCCTGTGTCCCTACCCAACGTTCCAGGATAGAACCTGTTCCCCCAACAGTACTATGGGCTTCTAGCGGAAACCTTTGTGATGTGCCGGAGTTCACCTGTTGTCCCTATGGGCGCGCCCTCTTACACCCGGCCTCCCTTCCTGAGCCCCCAGGGTAGGCCTGGTATCCCTACCTGGTGCACCTGCTTAAGCCTGGCGTCCCTTCCCGACGCTCCGGGGTAGTACCGGTACCCCCACCTGGTGCTCCTGGGTGGTACCTGTAACCCTTTACGGCACTCCGGTGTGGTACCAGTACTCCCGCCAGGTACTCCGGGGTAGTACCCGTAACCGTCATCGCTACTCCGGCGTGGTACCTGTACCCGCAACCGGCGCTCCGGGGTGGTACCGGTACCACCACTCGGCACTCCGGGGTTCTACCAGTACCCCCACCCAGTACTACAGGGTACAACTGCTGTCCCTACGGGCGCGCGGGGTTAGACTCGCCCTTACTACCTGACCCTCTGCATTAGGCCCGGTGTCCCTACCCGACGTTCCGGGATAGAACCTGTTCCCCCAACAGTACTATGGGCTTGTAACGGAAACCTTTGTGATGCGCCGGAGTTCACCTGTTGTCCCTACGGGCGCGCCCTGTTAGACCCGGCCTCCCTTCCTGAGCCCCCAGGGTAGGCCTGGTATCCCAACCTGGTGCACCTGCTTAAGCCTGGCGTCCCTTCCCGACGCTCCGGGGTAGTACCGGTACCCCCACTCGGTACTCCGTCGTAGTAACCGTAATCCTCATCGGTACTCCGGGGTAGTACCGGTACCCCCAAACGGTACACCGTGGTAGTACCCGTAACCCTCATCGGTACTCCGGGGTGGTACCAGTACCCACAACCGGCGCTCCGGGGTAGTACCGGTACCACCACTCGGCACTCCGGGGTGGTACCAGTACCCCCACCCACTACTACAGGGTACAACTGCTGTCCCTACGGGCGCGCGGGTTTAGTCTCGCCCTTACTACCTGACCCTCTGCATTAGGCCCGGTGTCCCTACCCGACGTTCCGGGATAGAACCTGTTCCCCCAACAGTACTATGGGGTTGTACCGGAAACCTTTGTGATGCGCCGGAGTTCACCTGTTGTCCCTACGGGCGCGCCCTGTTAGACCCGGCCTCCCTTCCTGAGCCCCCAGGGTAGGCCTGGTATCCCTACCTGGTGCACCTGCTTAAGCCTGGCGTCCCTTCCCAACGCTCCGGGGTAGTACCGGTACCCCCACTCGGTACTCCGGGGTAGTACCCGTAACCCTCATCGGTACTCTGGGGTGGTACCAGTACCCCCACCCAGTACTACAGGGTACATCTGCTGTCCCTACGGGCGCGCTGGGTTACACCCGACCTTTCTATCTCACCCACCACGTTAGGCCCGGTGTCCCTACCCGACGTTCCGGGATAGAACCTGTTCCCCCAACAGTACTATGGGGTTGTACCAGAAACCTTTGTGATGCGCCGGAGTTCACCTGTTGTCCCTACGGGCGCGCCTTGTTAGAGCCGGCCTCCCTTCCTGAGCCCCCAGGGTAGGCCTGGTATCCCAACCTGGTGCACCTGCTTAAGCCTGGCGTCCCTTCCCGACGCTCCGAGGTAGTACCGGTACCCCCACTCGGTACTCCGTCGTAGTAACCGTAATCCTCCTCGGTACTCCGGGGTAGTACTGGTACCCCCAAACGGTACACCGTGGTAGTACCCGTAACCCTCATCGGTACTCCGGGGTGGTACCAGTACCCGCAACCGGCGCTCCGTGGTAGTACCGGTACCACCACTCGGCACTCCGGGGTGGTACCAGTACCCCCACCCAGTACTACTACGGGGTACAACTGCTGTCCCTACGGGCGCGCGGGGTTACACCCGACCTTTCTATCTCACCCACCACGTTAGGCCCGGTGTCCCTCCCCGACGTTCCGGGATAGAACCTGTTCCCCCAACAGTACTATGGGGTTGTACCGGAAACCTTTGTGATGCGCCGGAGTTCACCTCTTGTCCCTACGGGCGCGCCCTGTTAGACCCGGCCTCCCTTCCTGAGCCCCCAGGGTAGGCCTGGTATCCCTACCTGGTGCACCTGCTTAAGCCTGGCGTCCCTTCCCGACGCTCCGGGGTAGTACCGGTACCCCCACTCGGTACTCCGTGGTAGTACCCGTAACCCTCATCGGTACTCTGGGGTGGTACCAGTACCCCCACCCAGTACTACAGGGTACAACTGCTGTCCCTACGGGCGGGCGGGGTTACACCCGACCTTTCTATCTCACCCACTACATTAGGCCCGGTGTCCCTTCCCGACGTTCCGGGATAGAACCTGTTCCCCCAACAGGACTATGGGGTTGTACCGGAAGCCTCTGTGATGCGCCGGAGTTCACCTGTTCTCCCTACAGGCACGCCCTTTAGACCCGGACTCCTTTCCTGAGCCCCCAGGGTAGGCCTGGTATCCCTACCTGGTGCACCTGCTTAAGCCTGGAGTCCCTTCCCGACTCTCCGGGGTAGTACCGGTACCCCCACTCGGTACTCTGTGGTAGTACCCGTAACCCTCTATAGTACTCTGGGGTGGTACCAGTACTCCCACCAGGTACTCCGGGGTAGTACCCGTAACCCTCATCGGTACTCCGGGGTGGTACCAGTACCCGCAACCGGCGCTCCGGGGTAGTACCGGTACCACCACTCGGCACTCCGGGGTGGTACCAGTACCCCCACCCAGTACTACAGGGTACAACTGCTGTCCCTACGGGCGCGCGGGGTTAGACTCGCCCTTACTACCTGACCCTCTGCATTAGGCCCGGTGTCCCTACCCGACGTTCCGGGATAGAACCTGTTCCCCCAACAGTACTATGGGCTTGTAACGGAAACCTTTGTGATGCGCCGGAGTTCACCTGTTGTCCCTACGGGCGCGCCCTGTTAGACCCGGCCTCCCTTCCTGAGCCCCCAGGGTAGGCCTGGTATCCCAACCTGGTGCACCTGCTTAAGCCTGGCGTCCCTTCCCGACGCTCCGGGGTAGTACCGGTACCCCCACTCGCTACTCCGTCGTAGTAACCGTAATCCTCATCGGTACTCCGGGGTAGTACCGGTACCCCCAAACGGTACACCGTGGTAGTACCCGTAACCCTCATCGGTACTCCGGGGTGGTACCAGTACCCGCAACCGGCGCTCCGGGGTAGTACCGGTACCACCACTCGGCACTCCGGGGTGGTACCAGTACCCCCACCCAGTACTACAGGGTACAACTGCTGTCCCTACGGGCGCGCGGGTTTAGTCTCGCCCTTACTACCTGACCCTCTGCATTAGGCCCGGTGTCCCTACCCGACGTTCCGGGATAGAACCTGTTCCCCCAACAGTACTATGGGGTTGTACCGGAAACCTTTGTGATGCGCCGGAGTTCACCTGTTGTCCCTACGGGCGCGCCCTGTTAGACCCGGCCTCCCTTCCTGAGCCCCCAGGGTAGGCCTGGTATCCCTACCTGGTGCACCTGCTTCAGCCTGGTGTCCCTTCCCAACGCTCCGGGGTAGTACCGGTACCCCCACTCGGTACTCCGGGGTAGTACCCGTAACCCTCATCGGTACTCTGGGGTGGTACCAGTACCCCCACCCAGTACTACATGGTACATCTGCTGTCCCTACGGGCGCGCTGGGTTACACCCGACCTTTCTATCTCACCCACCACGTTAGGCCCGGTGTCCCTACCCGACGTTCCGGGATAGAACCTGTTCCCCCAACAGTACTATGGGGTTGTACCAGAAACCTTTGTGATGCGCCGGAGTTCACCTGTTGTCCCTACGGGCGCGCCCTGTTAGACCCGGCCTCCCTTCCTGAGCCCCCAGGGTAGGCCTGGTATCCCAACCTGGTGCACCTGCTTAAGCCTGGCGTCCCTTCCCGACGCTCCGGGGTAGTACCGGTACCCCCACTCGCTACTCCGTCGTAGTAACCGTAATCCTCATCGGTACTCCGGGGTAGTACCGGTACCCCCAAACGGTACACCGTGGTAGTACCCGTAACCCTCATCGGTACTCCGGGGTGGTACCAGTACCCGCAACCGGCGCTCCGGGGTAGTACCGGTACCACCACTCGGCACTCCGGGGTGGTACCAGTACCCCCACCCAGTACTACAGGGTACAACTGCTGTCCCTACGGGCGCGCGGGTTTAGTCTCGCCCTTACTACCTGACCCTCTGCATTAGGCCCGGTGTCCCTACCCGACGTTCCGGGATAGAACCTGTTCCCCCAACAGGACTATGGGGTTGTACCGGAAACCTTTGTGATGCGCCGGAGTTCACCTCTTGTCCCTACGGGCGCGCCCTGTTAGACCCGGCCTCCCTTCCTGAGCCCCCAGGGTAGGCCTGGTATCCCTACCTGGTGCACCTGCTTAAGCCTGGCGTCCCTTCCCGACGCTCCGGGGTAGTACCGGTACCCCCACTCGGTACTCCTCGTAGTACCCGTAACCCTCATCGGTACTCTGGGGTGGTACCAGTACCCCCACCCAGTACTACAGGGTACAACTGCTGTCCCTACGGGCGGGCGGGGTTACACCCGACCTTTCTATCTCACCCACTACATTAGGCCCGGTGTCCCTTCCCGACGTTCTGGGATAGAACCTGTTCCCCCAACAGGACTATGGGGTTGTACCGGAAGCCTCTGTGATGCGCCGGAGTTCACCTGTTCTCCCTACAGCCACGCCTTTAGACCCGGACTCCTTTCCTGAGCCCCCAGGGTAGGCCTGGTATCCCTACCTGGTGCACCTGCTTAAGCCTGGCGTCCCTTCCCGACGGTCCGGGGTAGTACCGGTACCCCCACCCGGTACTCCGTGGTAGTACCCGTAACCCTCTATAGTACTCCGGGGTGGTACCAGTACTCCCACCATGTACTCCGTGGTAGTACCCGTAACCCTCATCGGTACTCCGGGGTGGTACCTGTGCACGCAACCGGCACTCCGGGGTAGTACCGATACCACCACTCGGCACTCTGGGGT